>NW_028189565.1:2500-5000 GCF_048542155.1 Nylanderia fulva
GTTCAGGGGTAAACCTAAGAAACCCAAAAGATCGAACGGGGAGATTCATCGTCAGCGGCGCTGGCTTCGCGTCGGTCGGCGATGTCCCGCGGAGTCCTTGCGGCTCGCGCGCGGGCACGCTACCGTGCGCCGATGTCCGGCGCTCGTCGTCGTGCACTTCTCCCCAAGTAGAACGTCGCGACCCGCTGGGTGTCGGTCTACGGCCCGGGTGCGGTGTCTGTCGCGTCGCCGGTAAAACGGCACGCGACAAACCCTCGGTCGCCCGGCCGGCTGCTCGGCGGTACGCGCAAGGTATCAGGCCGCACTATTCACGGTGCGTCGAGACCGTCGCAAGCGCGCGCCACGGTACTCGGAGGTTACGGACTTCGCGCCGTCCCCGGTCCTGGCCCGCTGTTGGTTACAGTACGGTACACCTTCGACAGGCCTGCGAACGTCTCCCGCGGTCTCGCGGGAGACCGATACCGGTCGGCGACGCTACTGCTTTGGGTACTCTTAGGACCCGTCTTGAAACACGGACCAAGGAGTCTAACATGTACGCGAGTCATTGGGACTTGTCGCGAGACCTAAAGGCGTAATGAAAGTGAAGGTCGGCCCTGGCCGTCGACCTAGGGAGGATGGGCCGCGTCGCGATGCGGCCTCGCACTCCCGGGGCGTCTCGTTCTCATCGCGAGAAGAGGCGCACCCAGAGCGTACACGTTGGGACCCGAAAGATGGTGAACTATGCCTGGTCAGGACGAAGTCAGGGGAAACCCTGATGGAGGTCCGTAGCGATTCTGACGTGCAAATCGATCGTCGGAACTGGGTATAGGGGCGAAAGACTAATCGAACCATCTAGTAGCTGGTTCCCTCCGAAGTTTCCCTCAGGATAGCTGGCACTCGGCCGTTCCGCACGGAACGCGCGCGAGTCTCATCTGGTAAAGCGAATGATTAGAGGCCTTGGGGCCGAAACGACCTCAACCTATTCTCAAACTTTAAATGGGTGAGATCTCTGGATTTCTTGAATTATGAAGCCACGAGCATCTTCGGATCAGAGTGCCAAGTGGGCCATTTTTGGTAAGCAGAACTGGCGCTGTGGGATGAACCAAACGCAGAGTTAAGGCGCCCAACTCGACGCTCATGGGACACCATGAAAGGCGTTGGTTGCTTAAGACAGCAGGACGGTGGCCATGGAAGTCGGAATCCGCTTAGGAGTGTGTAACAACTCACCTGCCGAAGCAACTAGCCCTGAAAATGGATGGCGCTGAAGCGTCGAGCCTATACTCTGCCGTCAGCGGCAAGTGGGGCGGCAACCGGGAGCGGGCGTTAGTCTTCTCTCGCGTCGTCACGAAGCCCTGACGAGTAGGAGGGTCGCGACGGTGAGCGCAGAAGGGTCTGGGCGCGAGCCTGCCTGGAGCCGCCGTCGGTGCAGATCTTGGTGGTAGTAGCAAATACTCCAGCGAGGCCCTGGAGGACTGACGTGGAGAAGGGTTTCGTGTGAACAGCCGTTGCACACGAGTCAGTCGATCCTAAGCCCTAGGAGAAATCCTATGTCAATGACGGTGTACAATATACTCGAGTGTCGAGAAATAATAATAAATATTATACGAAGGACACACGCCCGTCGGGCGAAAGGGAATCCGGTTCCTATTCCGGAACCCGGCAGCGGAACCGCATACAATTCGGGCCCTCGTAAGAGTGTTCGTCGGGGTAACCCAAAATGACCTGGAGACGCCGTCGGGAGATCCGGGAAGAGTTTTCTTTTCTGTATAAGCGTTCGAGTTCCCTGGAAACCTCTAGCAGGGAGATAGGGTTTGGAACGCGAAGAGCACCGCAGTTGCGGCGGTGTCCGGATCTTCCCCTCGGACCTTGAAAATCCAGGAGAGGGCCACGTGGAGGTGTCGCGCCGGTTCGTACCCATATCCGCAGCAGGTCTCCAAGGTAAAGAGCCTCTAGTCGATAGAATAATGTAGGTAAGGGAAGTCGGCAAATTGGATCCGTAACTTCGGAATAAGGATTGGCTCTGAGGAGCGGGGCGTGTCGGGCTTGGTCGGGAAGCGGGTCTGGCTGACGTGCCGGGCCTGGGCGAGGTGAACGGTCGGCGTTCTCGCGCCGGTCCCGGGATCCGAGCTCGGTCCCGTGCCTTGGCCTCCCGCGGATCTTCCTTGCTGCGAGGCTTCCGTGGCGGCGCGAGCCGTCGTGGTCGTCCTCTTCGGCCGCCATTCAACGCTCAGCTCAGAACTGGCACGGACTAGGGGAATCCGACTGTCTAATTAAAACAAAGCATTGCGATGGCCCTCGCGGGTGTTGACGCAATGTGATTTCTGCCCAGTGCTCTGAATGTCAACGTGAAGAAATTCAAGCAAGCGCGGGTAAACGGCGGGAGTAACTATGACTCTCTTAAGGTAGCCAAATGCCTCGTCATCTAATTAGTGACGCGCATGAATGGATTAACGAGATTCCCACTGTCCCTATCTACTACTAAAAAAAATATGTGGTATCGGTCTTCTTCGATATCGCTGGA
>NW_028189565.1:10000-12500 GCF_048542155.1 Nylanderia fulva
TGTTCCGGAGGTACCGCCGGCGTTCGTCTGACTTCGAGAGTTCATTCGGTCGTCCGGAGGTGCCGCCCGTCCCGGAGGTGTCGCCGGTCGGCCGTGGTTGCCGGAGGTGTCGCCCGGCCCGGAGGTGACGCCGGTCGGCCGTGGTTCCCGGAGGTGTCGCCCGGCCCGGAGGTGTCGCCGGTCGGCCGTGGCTCCCGGAGGTGTCGCCCGTCCCGGAGGTGCCGTCCGTCACCTAAGTTGACGCCGGCCGTTATGTGGTGCCGCACGTATAATCACGCCCGTAACGAGCCGTCTCGGTTGCCGCGCGCGCGATTTCGCATCGGGCGAGTGTTCCGTACCGTAATCGCGGTCACCGCAGCTTGCGTGTTGCGTATCATCCGTAATAATTCGAAATATATGTCTCCGACACGTGGGTTTGAGAGACACGTTTCGAGTTACTAATCGGACAGCGCTCTTATGTCGAGCGAGCGCCGAATAGTAAGTAACTTTCGTCCGAAACGTTTTTACGTAGCTCTCCTCGTTGCGGCGCCGTAAATCGTCGTTAAGTGTTCCGGAGGTACCGCCGGCGGTCGTCTGACTTCGAGAGTTCATTCGGTCGTCCGGAGGTGCCGCCCGTCACGGAGGTGTCGCCGGTCGACCGTGGTTGCCGGAGGTGTCGCCCGGCCCGGAGGTGACGCCGGTCGGCCGTGTTTCCCGGAGGTGTCGCCCGGCCCGGAGGTGTCGCCGGTCGGCCGTGGTTCCCGGAGGTGTCGCCCGTCCCGGAGGTGCCGTCCGTCCCCTAAGTTGACGCCGGCCGTTATGTGGTGCCGCACGTATAATCACGCCCGTAACGAGCCGTCTCGGTTGCCGCGCGCGCGATTTCGCATCGGGCGAGTGTTCCGTACCGTAATCGCGGTCACCGCAGCTTGCGTGTTGCGTATCATCCGTAATAATTCGAAATATATGTCTCCGACACGTGGGTTTGAGAGACACGTTTCGAGTTAGTAATCGGACAGCGCCCTTATGTCGAGCGAGCGCCGAATAGTAAGTAACTTTCGTCCGAAACGTTTTTACGTAGCTCTCCTCGTTGCGGCGCCGTAAATCGTCGTTAAGTGTTCCGGAGGTACCGCCGGCGGTCGTCTGACTTCGAGAGTTCTTTCGGTCGTCCGGAGGTGCCGCCCGTCCCGGAGGTGTCGCCGGTCGGCCGTGGTTGCCGGAGGTGTCGCCCGGCCCGGAGGTGACGCCGGTCGGCCGTGTTTCCCGGAGGTGTCGCCCGGCCCGGAGGTGTCGCCGGTAGGCCGTGGTTCCCGGAGGTGTCGCCCGTCCCGGAGGTGCCGTCCGTCACCTAAGTTGACGCCGGCCGTTATGTGGTGCCGCACGTATAATCACGCCCGTAACGAGCCGTCTCGGTTGCCGCGCGCGCGATTTCGCATCGGGCGAGTGTTCCGTACCGTAATCGCGGTCACCGCAGCTTGCGTGTTGCGTATCATCCGTAATAATTCGAAATATATGTCTCCGACACGTGGGTTTGAGAGACACGTTTCGAGTTAGTAATCGGACAGCGCCCTTATGTCGAGCGAGCGCCGAATAGTAAGTAACTTTCGTCCGAAACGTTTTTACGTAGCTCTCCTCGTTGCGGCGCCGTAAATCGTCGTTAAGTGTTCCGGAGGTACCGCCGGCGGTCGTCTGACTTCGAGAGTTCATTCGGTCGTCCGGAGGTGCCGCCCGTCCCGGAGGTGTCGCCGGTCGGCCGTGGTTGCCGGAGGTGTCGCCCGGCCCGGAGGTGACGCCGGTCGGCCGTGGTTCCCGGAGGTGTCGCCCGGCCCGGAGGTGTCGCCGGTCGGCCGTGGTTCCCGGAGGTGTCGCCCGTCCCGGAGGTGCCGTCCGTCACCTAAGTTGACGCCGGCCGTTATGTGGTGCCGCACGTATAATCACGCCCGTAACGAGCCGTCTCGGTTGCCGCGCGCGCGATTTCGCATCGGGCGAGTGTTCCGTACCGTAATCGCGGTCACCGCAGCTTGCGTGTTGCGTATCATCCGTAATAATTCGAAATATATGTCTCCGACACGTGGGTTTGAGAGACACGTTTCGAGTTAGTAATCGGACAGCGCCCTTATGTCGAGCGAGCGCCGAATAGTAAGTAACTTTCGTCCGAAACGTTTTTACGTAGCTCTCCTCGTTGCGGCGCCGTAAATCGTCGTTAAGTGTTCCGGAGGTACCGCCGGCGGTCGTCTGACTACGAGAGTTCATTCGGTCGTCCGGAGGTGCCGCCCGTCCCGGAGGTGTCGCCGGTCGGCCGTGGTTGCCGGAGGTGTCGCCCGGTCCCGGAGGTGCCGCCGGTCGGCCGATGTTCCCGGAGGTGTCGCCCGGCCCGGAGGTGTCGCCGGTCGGCCGTGGTTCCCGGAGGTGTCGCCCGTCCCGGAGGTGCCGTCCGGTCCGGAGGTGCCGCCCGGCCCGGAGGTGCCGCCCGGCCCGGAGGTGCCGCCGGTCCGGAGGTGCCGCCCGGCCCGGAGGTGCCGCT
>NW_028189565.1:17500-18971 GCF_048542155.1 Nylanderia fulva
GTCGTCGTCCGGCGGAGAGAGCATTCGTAATCCTTTACCTCTTTACGGAGAAGGGTTTTGAATCGCGAGCCGACCGCGTGTCCGAGTCCACGAAATTTTCGTAAAGCGAAAAAAGGGGACCGGCGCGCCGCGTCGTGTACTCGTCGAATCGATTCCGCCCGAATTTCGTATATAAAAGAGAAGGGAGAGCCGAGAATCTCGAACCCCGCGATATATCGTCTCCATTACCACCAACGAGTGTGTGTGCGGTTAGCGCCCCGGCGATTTGCCTTCTCGCGTATTTCGTGTGCTGCCGCTGCTGCTCTCTCGTTCGACGCTCTCTCTCTCTCTCCCTCTTATAATATATATTATAGAGGAGAGACGACGATGAGCGACGCGGAGGAGGCAAACGGCTACGAAAACTCACTATGCGACGACCTCAGAGCAGGCGAGATTACCCGCTGAATTTAAGCATATTATTAAGCGGAGGAAAGAAACTAACCAGGATTTCCTTAGTAGCGGCGAGCGAACAGGAAAGAGCCCAGCACCGAATCCCGCGGTTCCGCCGCAGGGAAATGTGGTGTTTGGGAGGATCCGCTTATCCCGAGGTGCCGCGTCGCGTCCAAGTCCATCTTGAATGGGGCCACTTACCCGTAGAGGGTGCCAGGCCCGTAGCGACCGGTGCGCGCCTCGGGAGGATCTCTCCTTAGAGTCGGGTTGCTTGAGAGTGCAGCTCTAAGTGGGTGGTAAACTCCATCTAAGGCTAAATACGACCACGAGACCGATAGCGAACAAGTACCGTGAGGGAAAGTTGAAAAGAACTTTGAAGAGAGAGTTCAAGAGTACGTGGAAACCGTTCAGGGGTAAACCTAAGAAACCCAAAAGATCGAACGGGGAGATTCATCGTCAGCGGCGCTGGCTTCGCGTCGGTCGGCGATGTCCCGCGGAGTCCTTGCGGCTCGCGCGCGGGCACGCTACCGTGCGCCGATGTTCCGGCGCTCGTCGTCGTGCACTTCTCCCAAGTAGAACGTCGCGACCCGCTGGGTGTCGGTCTACGGCCCGGGTGCGGTGTCTGTCGCGTCGCCGGTAAAACGGCACGCGACAAAACCCTCGGTCGCCCGGCCGGCTGCTCGGCGGTACGCGCAAGGTATCAGGCCGCACTATTCCGGTGCGTCGAGACCGTCGCAAGCGCGCGCCACGGTACTCGGAGGTTACGGACTTCGCGCCGTCCCCGGTCCTGGCCCGCTGTTGGTTACAGTACGGTACACCTTCGACAGGCCTGCGAACGTCTCCCGCGGTCTCGCGGGGAGAACCGATACCGGTCGGCGACGCTACTGCTTGGTTACTTAGGAGCCCGTCTTGAAAACACGGACCAAGGAGTCTAACATGTACGCGAGTCATTGGGACTTGTCGCGAGACTAAAGGCGTAATGATAAGTTGAAGGTCGGCCCTGGCCGTCGAACCTAGGGAGGATGGGCCGCGTCGCGATGCG
>NW_028189566.1:0-10310 GCF_048542155.1 Nylanderia fulva
CCCTCTCTTTCGTCTTGGAGAGACGCGAGAGAGGGGGAAAAGGGGGTTTTCGGAGGCGCGCGAGGCTTGTTGTTTGTACGGGGTCTCATCCCGCACCGGAGTTTTTCTACCTAAACGAGAACGCGTAATTAGCGTTTTTTCTTTTTGCCCGGATCACTGCTTTTTTAATTTACTGCCCGATAAGGCACACGGGGCAGAAAATTGTCAATTGTTCAATAAGGTACAAAACAAGGCCCCCGTTTTTTTTCGCGATTCATTTCCCGATGGGTTTTTTTAATATCGGCTCAAGGCCCATTTTTTTTGAAAAGTTTTAAACGTTGTAGGATGCCGGGGGTTAAAAACGTATCAAAAAAATTTTTAGGGTTTGAAACGGTTTAATTTAGTTTATTCATTTTTACAATTCGTCGCGTACCTAGACTTAGTTTAGGGGTTTGCCTCTCGAGGATGACTCGAGGGCTGCGCGAATTTCGGAGCTCGCGTAGGGCGGAGCCAGGGGGGGTCCCGTTTGCCCTAAAATTAGGCGATGTACACACCCCAATTAGCGCAGTGTACACTTGGTTTCAGGGTTTTTCCCTTTGGCAAAAACACAAAGGAATTTAACAAAAACTTTCGAAAATTCATCGCCCTCGAGGTTCGAAAAAAGAACAAATTTTCAACAATTTGTAATATTAAATTTTAAAAAGGCAAATTTATTTTTTTCTAAATTTTCTTATTTTGGTCTTTTATAAAAAGTTAATTATAAAAATGAAGAAATTTTTTAAGTAAAAAGATAAAAATTCATGAAAAAAACTCATTTTTAATATTTTATTTATAATTGTTACAAAAAAAATTTTTATATTCGATTATTTTTTTTAAAATTTTAAACCTTTTTGAAAAAATTTTGTAAAAAACAGAAATTTTTTTTAGATTATAATTAATTTGTTTAAGAATTAAAAATCAAGAGACAGGTGTGTCTCGCGTAAAGTTACAATAAGCAAGCTTTATTTATTTATATTATAATTAAAGCGCATATTATAAACTATTACCACAATTGAAGTTTTTGGAATATACTTTTTTGAAATATTTAATCTTTTTTTTTTCTTTCTTCTTTGAGATTATTTCTTTTTCATTTTTGCCATTTGCAGTTTAATAATTTGGAATTCAAAATTTCTCGATGAACTACTGGCTTTCTTAATTTCACGAAATTTTTTCTTCATGTCCCAAAAAAATTGGAAGATCCGAATTTCAATATTTGTAATTTTAAGTTACCCCCAAAATTTGCAGTTTAGCAGAGATACCCGTAAATTTTAGGCGTGATAGCTTCCATTAAATTAAAAAATCTGCGCTTTAGATCCTGCTTTCAAGATGTTTGTTTACGACGATCCATTTTGGAAATACCAAAACAAAAGGGATTTGATGAACTAGCCCCGGTTTATTTCTATAGAAGAATAGTCACACATTTTGAAATTTCAAAATCCCAATAAAACAGAACATACGGCTAGCTTTCCACGGTTTTAAACCGCACATTTTCCCATGCTTTTTTGGCATTCTAATAAAGGCATTAAAATTCTAATTCTTTTTGGGATAATTTTTGAAAATTCTTATAATCTTCAATTAAAGGCCCTTTCCTTTTCTCCTGCTTTTCGTCTATAAATGCGTTTTGGATATTAAGACTTCAAAAAGCTTAAGCCCCCCAACACACACACACCACCCACACACAACACAAAAATTTTGGGAAAAAAAAACATTTGTTTTAGATTATTGAAAGGGTGGACGTTGTTTTTAAAAAAAATTTCCCCCAATTTTTAATGTCGTCAATAAAGGAAGTAACTTTTTTTTTTTTTTTTTTGCTGTTGTGTTTTAAGCAACTTTTTCAGCTGGACCATATTCATTTTAAAACAACGAAAAAAATTTTCTACTTGTTTTTTTTTTACAATTTTTGTCTTCGAATTTTGTAAAAAAATTTAACGTTTTTCCTGCATTTTTTAAAAGTCCCCAAATGAGTTGCTAAGAGGGAAATTTTTGTAATTTTTTGGGAGAATCAAAACCAGTAAGAAATTTTTAAAAAGGGCGATACATATTCTAAAATTTTTTGGAGATGCGAGATAAATCATTATATCTGGCAAGGTTTTTAATTTCTAAAAGGAACGCCAATTTGCCCAACGCTGGTATATTCATGATGGTGTGGAGTGGTATTTTAGAAAAATTTTTATTCCATTTCCATTTTTAAATTGGTTAACGAAAAAAGACGCTTTATTTATGCAGAAAGTGGCATTCTTTTGGGCCCGTAAAACAGGGGGTTAGTTTTGGTTGCGTATTACCCATGATTTGTCGAAAAGCACGTGACAAACTTTTCCCTTCTTTTTGTCAATACAATGTGTGTATGGTGCCTTAAATTCAGTTTTTTAAAAAACCTTTACTTTTGGGGCAAGCGTTAATCTCGTGCATTTTTTTAGATTTTTGCGGTCTTCTGCAAATTTTTTCAATTCACCCTTTTTAGGGTCTTGCTAATTTTTAAAAATAAAAAATCCCCTTTCCCTTTTTGAAAAATTTTAATAAAATTTTTTTTTTGTTCCATTGTTTTGGAAATGCGGAAGCTTTCACTCGTTTTGTTTTTATGTTTTTTCTAAGTGCCGACAAATTTTTGATTGCCATTTTTTGCAAAATAAGCAGAAAGTTTTCAAAAAATCTTTTAATCCTTTTTGGTGAGCTGATTCAATATAATTTCTTCATTTGCGCGATTGATTTGCCGTAAATATTGGTTTTTTAAAAAAATTTAAAATTTGAATTACGGAATTTTGGAAGAATTATTTTTTTTAAATTTTTATTTGCAGATGTTTTTAAGATTTTTTTTCATTTTTTTTCAGATAAATTTTTGATGGGGCAATTCCACTGTCTGAATTAGAAGAATCACTGTTACCTTGAGAATCTAAAAAAATTAAAAAAACTAACGTTATTAAGTTAATTGAATTTTACTTTTCTAAAAAACTAATTTAAAAAAAAAAAATTATTTACGTTTATGGAGAGTTTAACCATGAAATTTTCACATGTAGTTTTTAGAGTCTTAAAATTAGTTTTTTTAAAATTTATGAAAGTTCTTATCTCTTTTATGTTGCCCTAAAAATTTTATTAAAGAAAATTTTTAATCCCTAAAAAGATTTAGGGGGTTTCTAAATAAATGACTGTTACCGATCAAATCCAAAAGTTGATTTTTCCAATTTTTTACCCTCAATATTTTGCTTTGATGAAATACAATTCTTTTTCATAAATTTAAATTTCTTTTCATATTTAGTGACCCAAGACTCTTTTAAGCTGATTTTTCATTTTCTTTAACAGTTCACTTTTTTTAAAAATTGTAAATAGTATAAAGAAAATTATAATTATTATTTGTTAAAAAAGTCCCCTTTTTCTATTTAAAATTTTTTTTAAAATTTTTTACAAAGTTTCGTCGCTTTCCCTTTTACGACGGTTTAAAATTTTTTATGTGCACTTAAAATGCTTTTTTTAGACGGGGGCCTTTTTAAAATTTTTAGTTTTCCCAAAAAGGGTTTAGATTTTATCTAATTTTTTTTCCCTTTTCTTTAATACATTTTTTCCATCATCGTTTTTCTTTTTTTACCCCCCAAAATTGTATATAAAAATAAATTTAAAAATTTCATAAAATAAATTTCCAAATAAATTTTTTTAAAATTTTTTTTAAGAAATTTTTTTTTTGAAAAATAAAAAAAAATTATTTTAAAAATTTTGGAAAAGGTTTTCTTTTTTAAGTATAAGTTTTTTTTAAATTATTTTTTTTTATTAAAAATTTTTCCCCCCAATTTGATCAAAATTTAAAATATTTTTGTAAATAAAAAACCCCGTACAAATAGAAATTTTTACAAAAATTTTTTTAAAAAAAAATTTTTTTTGTTTTTTAAAGGGAAATTTTGTTTTTTTTTAAATCACAAGAACGCCCAAAAAGTTTTTACAGTCTCCCATTAGATTTTTTGATAAAAAAAAATTTATCATGCTTTTTTTGCTTTTTTTTTAAGATCACTTTTTTTTTTTTTAAACTTTTTTATTTGTTTATTTTCTAATAAATAAAAGCAAATTTTTTTAACCCCTTTTAAAAAGAGATCTTTTTTTTATATAATTTTACTGTTTTAAACCTTTTTTTTTACATAAAGGGTTTGGGACACTGCGATAACCGCGCTGCGGAGGAAAGGGAAAAAACTATGGGACCCTAAAAACCTATATTTTATTTTTTTTTTATAAAATATGTGAAACCCTTATTGAAGAAAGCTTTCAGTGAACAATTGTACATTAGTGACGAAACGTCATTAGAGGCGGGCCCCTTTTTAAAAATTTTTTAATCAAAAGTATATTTTTAGGGCAGGTCCCAACAAATTTTTTTTCGATTTTTTTTATTTAGTATCATTTTTAATTTTAATTTAGGAAAAAGCATTTCAGGACTTTTTTTTTTAGTTTTTTTATTTCGAGACCATCCCCTTTAATTTTTAAATTGAAATAATTTAAAAAAAGGCCCTTTTGTCTAAATTTTTAAAGGGACGTAAAAAAAAATTTCAAAAAAATGATATTAATTATGTTATTTTTATACCATCCAAAAAAATTTAATAATTTTAAAGACGTGTTTTGGAATAGTTTTTTTGATGAGAAAAAAGATTTAAAAGGGAAAAAAACATTTTTAAAATTTTTTTGTTTAAAATACGCCCCTTTTTTTTTAAAAAAAAGATCGAATTAAAATTTAAAAATTATCTAATTTTTCACCTAAGAGCTTGAAATTTTAAACTTTTTTATTTTTTAAAAATTTTTAAAAATTTTTAATAAATTTAGGGGAAAAAAAATTTTAAATTTTTAAAAAAATTTTTTTTTTAAAATTTTCCCCTTTTCCGGAATTAAATTTTTTTTTTTTTATAAAAAAAATTTTAAATTTTTAAAAAATAAAAATTAATGTAAAAACTGGAACTTGAAAAAGTGGGTAAATATTTTAAAACTTTAAACCCAAATTTTTTCTTTTTACATAGTAAAACTTTTTACTAAAATTTAAAATTTTTTTTTTTATATTAAAAAAAAATTAAAAAAAATCGTAATTTTTCAATTTTTTTTACTACAAAGTTTTTTTTTTTTTTAATACTTATAATAAAAAAATTTTTTTGGGTTAAAATAAAAAAAAAAAAAAAAAAGATAAAAGGAAAAAAAAGAAATAAGTTAAAAAAAAAAAAAAAAAATTTTAATCTTTAAAATTTTGTTTTGCACAAGCTCCTTTTTTGTTTTTTTCCCCGCCTTTATCAATAACAAATGGGAGGCCCTTTTTTCCCCCCGCGCTTTTTTTGCAAGATTTGGGCCCCCGTTTTTTTTTAATTTTTTTCATTAATTTTTACAAAAAAACACAAAAAAGATAAAGGACTTTTTTTTTAATTTTAAAAACCCCCCTATTGACACGGTGTCCCCAAATTTGGGGGGCACCCGTATAAAAAATTAAAAAAAATTTAAATTTTCATAAAACAGTTTTGTATAATTATAAAAAAAAAATCCCAAAGTTTGTTGGGATAATCAAAAAAATATAAAAATTTAAAAAAAATATATTTTAAAATATAAAATAAATAAAAATAAAAAAAAAAGGAGGGCGACCAATGGCTTAAAAAAATTTTATTTTTTTGTTTTTGCCATGTACAAGAAAAAACAAAAAATTTTGACCTTAGGTTTTGGGCCTTATTTAAGTCTTTAAAAAAAAAAATAAAAAAAACAAAAATTACATACAAAAATTTTATTTTTTAAAAAGTAAAAGCAAAACCCCAAAAATTTTAAAAACAATTTTAAATAAACCCCAAATTCTTTGGCAAATATAATTAATTTTTTCATTTAATTTTCAAAAAAAAAACGTTCCGTAAAAAAATTTAGTATGGATGGTAAAAGGGCGAAAAAAATTTTAAAAAATTTGTTTTTTATCATAGACGGGTTTTTAAATTTTCGGCTTTTTAGGGGGATCGGGTTTTTAAAAAAATTTTTAAAAAAACATTTTGCAATCTCTCTTTTCCGGTTTTTTTCTCGATGTAAAAAAATTTTTAAAAATTTTCCCTTTAAAGTCATGCGAAAAACCCTTCAGGGTTTTTTTAAAATTTTGTTGCTGACTGCATTTTTTTTTTTTCATATGTTCTTTAAACCCATATTAAAAGGGTCTTTTAGTTTGCCGATGTAGTGGGTCACAAACCGCAGTCAAAATTTTTAAAAATTCTGGTCATATCGGTTTTTGGTAATTTGTCTTTTTTGGGGGGTTTTTAAAAAAGTATCAATTTTTTTTGGGAAAAGTATAAAAAAACCCCTTTTAAAAGTTTTTTAATAGATCTCTTTAAAAGTCTACTTAAATTTTAACTACGGCATTAAAAACAAACGAAAAAATCAAATCATTATTTTTTCAACTACGTTTTTAGAATTTTTTAAAAAAAAAAATTTTTTATACATATAACGTCAAGACCCCTCCCAGGGAAACAATTTTTTAAAAAATTTTTTTAAACCCTCTGTAAGTTCTCATTATGAAAAAATTTTTCCGATAACAAAATGCGTGGTGATAAATTTTTAATCGGGTTAACTTTTTATTTAAAAGGATGGTTAGAAAGGGTTTAAAAATTACCCGAGAAGGTGGGTTTTTTGGGACCCAAAATCAATAGTTTTTTATTGTTTTAAAAAAAAAATACCGAAAGTTTAAACTTTTTATTTTTCTCGGTTTTATGGGAAATTTCAAACGGTAGGTAATTTTTAAAAAAGTAAAATGTTTCCAAATTTTTGCGTGGACATTGCAAAAATATCTCAAAGTACCAAAAAACTGAAAAGGGCAATTCTAACCCCCTTTAGAAAAATTGACCATGGGTGGATGTGTTTTTTGGGGGATTGTTCGAGTACGACGAACTTTTTGATTAATATGCAACAAAGAGCGACAAACATATCGTGATATACTTTCTAGAATACGAATAGGTTTAGTAACGGATTCTGCCCTCAATGTTCTTCAGTCTAGAAAATCAATTTTAAAAAAAGTAAAAATTTTTAACATATATAAGACAGGCAATAAGAGCCTAATCGCGGATGACAGTGCGTTATCCTAAACGAAACTAAATTTTTTCGTTAGAATTAACACAGTTAGAATTACAGAGCCTAGTTAAACTCTTAATTTATTACACGCTGGCCTTAAAGGCGTTTGTTTTACCAACATTAATATATAACAGAGAAAAATATAGAATCGAAAGGATCTGAATAGCTCAGTTGGAAGAGCAGTCGCCCGGCAAGCGAAAGGTCTCGGGTTCGATTCCCGATTCTGCGACTTTCGGATCTATATTTTTCTCTCGCATTTATTTCTTTAGGGGGAATAGGGGATACATGGAATTAAAAATCTTTTGTAGAGATTATTCCAATTCTATTCTTTGCCTCTTGCGTGTCCAAGTAAAATTGGTGCCTTGTGCACAGGGTATTTCAATTCTAACGAAAAAAATTTTAGTTTGTTTAGGATAACGCACTGTCATCAGCGATTTGGCTCTTTATGCCTGTCTTATATATGTTAAATTTATATTTATATTACAGAGCCTAGTTAAAACTTTTAATTTTAAGAAAGTAGTTGCGACGGAAAGATTGAATGAACTTGCACTTATATGAATCAATTACCGATTGATACAATTTGTTTATTGCCCACGTGTTATTTGTGCAAGGTTTTGAACACAGCAATGCTCGATAAAATCGACAGCGATGAAATTCTACTGATAGCAGAAGATGATGTGCTCCAGCAATGAAAAAAAAAGGGTGCCATAAAATTTTGGACGACAAAGATGATAAAGTGTCTGAAACAGCTGGCATTGCCGAAAGAGTAAATAGCGATTTAAAATGGCGCTCTAAATGTGATGATTCGACGAAAACATTGACGTAACTTTGAGACTTGTCATGGAACGATAGGCAATGTAGTTGCAGTTAATCGCTCTGCTGACGGCAATCGTATTGATTCCATCAAAATAGTTATGTTCGGATAACAAAGAAATCGCCAATAACAAAAGTAGATAGTAAATTTGAAGTATTCCACAAATTAGTGGTACATTGGAAACAATTTCCATTGTCTCTCAGTTATGAATAACTATACACAAAAGTCAAGGAATTACATGTAACAATGCAATGATGGATTAGGAACGACTGTATTCAGTGATGGTCAAGCCTATGTAGGTTTGTCACGAGTAAGTAAATTGGAAGGTCTACATTTGATAAATTTCCAATCCAGCATCAGTTAAAGCAAACTCGAGAGCCATTGTAGAATATAATCGACTGAGATCTATATTCAAATCTGAACTGCCACAAATCAATCCGTCCGAGAAAAAGGTTGTGAAAATGTACGATCGTCGATGGGCTATCCCTAATATCATTGATGATGTGCAGAATTATGATTGTGAGGAACCAGAAAGTATAGTTACGTGGAAAATATATGGTCTTTGCAATAACGATGCTGTTTCGTGTTACGCTAATGTAATATTACAATGTGCGTTTCATTGCGTACGTATTAGGCAACAAATACTGAAAAATTAAAGCATCGAATGCATTGACTGATGCCCTCTGGCGGTATGGTGAACGTAAATATTGTCAAATTTTCAATGCAACGCGGTTTTAGAAGATCTGTCGGAAAACGCTTCGAAGAACGAACACAACAAGTTGTTTCGGAATTTTTTACGGCTCTAATGTCGACGTATTCCGACATCAATGATGTATTAGAACTCGAATTAAAGCACGTAACATGTTGCTCGAATGTCAAATGTAATTACAATGTAACTAAGCTGGAAAGCAGTAGTTGGTTTGTTAATATTACCTATACATTCGCTTAAAAGGAAAAAAGGTGTTATGTCACTTACAAAAGTTTGATTAATGTAGAATTTTCTAAATGGGAAACGAATAAAGTGCGACAATTGTAAACGAATGTAAGGGCACCGTGTTGAAAAAGAAAACCGTAAGTCGAAATCAACTTTATCCGTCGTAGAAACGCTCAATTTATATACTTTTATAAAACGGGGCTTGGCTCTAAAAAAAAAAAATTATCAACAATCGGAATTACCGCCGTGCCGACGAGTAATATCACGATTAATAAAAAAAAGTACAAGGTTACTAAGCGCTATATTTCACGAAGGTAAGAAATGAATCGTGGTCACTACACGTGTAGTTGAGAGCTGACACAAAATCGGAATGGTATTACTCTTAATGATATGGAAAGTGTTCAAGAAAAAATGGCCCAAAGGAGCACAAGGGGACATTACATATGGTTCTTAGGAACAGATAAATTAATGGCGCTGGTATAAAGGCTGCCTGTAAACGCACATTAAAACATTCAAAGTTCTAGTACTGTATAAAAGTTGCCGTATAAGCGCCAAATATATCCCCGTGTCAAGATCGGCTGCTGGCGCTTTATAAAAAGCGCTGTAAGCGCTGCATTAAACGAGTGCAAAAGTTTCGTATTTGACCTAGGATTCATGACATTTCAAAAAGTATAACAGAGACAATTATCAACAGAACAGAATATGATGTCGTGTTAAAATCGGAGAGGACGAACGAGAAAAATATATGGTTGCGATTTTCACGATGAATGGGCGATGGAGGGGCCCATTCTTTATTTTCAATATGACAAGAATTATAAATTCATTCTGTTACAATTGAAATAAATGTGCAATGTATCGTTAAAATTTATTACAAGTATACAAACACGTGACAGAAGTGATAAAGAAAAATATAGAGGCGATACGATAATATATATGTATAATTTATTTGGCGATTACGGCAATTTATACAGTACTTAGAAAGTTGATGTTTTAAGGTAGCGTTTACGTGGCAGCTTTATACAGCGCCATTATTTAATCTGTTTAAGAACAATATGTCATGCCCCTCCTTGTCTCTGGGGGCAATTTGTTCTGAACACATACATATCATTAGAGTAAACCATTCCGATTTTGTGTCAGCCTCAAATACACGGGTAGGACCACGATCAACAAGAAACAAAATAAAATTATAATTATAGATTTTATATGATGTGAAAATATATAACCATGATATATTTCAATTATTTTGAACTGTATTGCATAAATTGTTATATTTTACAAGTCTGTGCTAAGCATCGAAAATAAAATAGTGTGATACTTGAATACTAGAAAGCTGCTCTTTAGATATTTGTACTTTAAAAGTAATGATATACTAAAAAATCAATAAAAATGGAAAGTCTAGGCAATGTTCAAAAGAACGGTACTCAAAATTGTAACTACATTTAAAAATTTAAACGATCTAATAAGAAATATCACAAAAAGTAACTGATATGGATGCAA
>NW_028189566.1:10446-18968 GCF_048542155.1 Nylanderia fulva
ACGCTTCGAATCGCGCCAATCACCGAGGACACGAATTCGAAAAAAAATCTCAGACGCAAGGATAACATTAGGGAAAGACATCAAAAAAGAATAAAATCCGAACAATGCCTTAAAAAATCCCCCGGGGCAATAACAAAGGAGACGATAATAAAAAGTAGAAAAACAAAAAAATGAAAAAACTTTTAAAATATGATTAAAAAAATATATATTAAATTAATTAAAATATTTTTAATATGCATATATACCATATTTTAAATTTATTTTGAACTGTATTCAAAAATTTTTACTTATACAAAGTTATGTGAAAGAATCGAAAATCTATTTTGATATTTGAATTACTAAAAAAATGCTCTATATACTGTACTTTAAAAAAAAATGAATCCAAAAAAAAATATAAAAAGTGAAAAGGTCGGGCCATGTTCAAAAAAAAGTACTAAAAAATTTAAACCTTTAAAAATTTTAAAAAGATCTAAAAAAATTATCACGAAAAGTAACTGTATGTTATTCAAGATGCCAGTTCAAAGTGAAATACGTAATGAAATTTTATCTAAATTTGTAATAAAATATTACCATAAAATTAACGGATATTTTTTTTCAAGTGCAAGTTCAATTAAACATACATACATATAATAAAACTGATTACAATTTGTTTAAAAAATAGTGCGATTTTATTCTTAGTGACAAAATAAATACGTTTATAGGATTTGATTTAAAATTCATACTAGCCGTAAAATAAAAAATAATGTCGAATTTCCAGAGTACCAATTTTTTAAGACTCAGAAAAAAACATGGCGGCCTGCCCCAAAAAAAACAATTTTTTTTCGATGTCCTTTTAGAAATAATTCAAAAAGCCTTACAGAATAATTACTACAACATTAGAAGTACGAAAAGTAATTACTTAAAAGAAGATTAGATTGAATAAAGGGTTCAACGATTTTAAAAGCCTACACACAACGAAGGAAAATACAAAACTATTACAAAACCTTTTCTTTTGTTTTTCTAAAAAAAATTTTAAGTCAAAAGAACCTTTCATTCAAAAAACCTATTCTTTATGATCGCAAGACCTATTTCTATTTTAAAAGACGTCGCAAAATTTTTTAAAAAATAGATTTATTTGGGTAGAAAAAGAAGATTGTGCTTTACAGATATGGATAGAATGGGGTTTTTCAAACCTGAACCCTGATCAAAAAAACTTTTTCTATCTATTTAAAAAATTACTGATAATGTTAAAACCCCAAACACATATGCCCTTGCCAGGTTAATGTGGTCATAAGGGAAATTTTTCTAAAAAAAAGATTGGAGATTTTTTAAATTTTTCAATTTACAACTCTTATTCAATTTTTTTTTTATCCATCGAAAAGTTTTTGAGAGCAGGCCGCCAGTTATTTTTGATCATTAACAAATTGGTACTTGGAATTCGAGCAATTATTTTTATTGAGGGGGTAGTATGAATTCAAATCAAATCTCTATAAACTATTAATTTTTTTGGGACTAAGAATAACATATCGCACTTTTTTTTAGAAAAAATTGTAACAGTTTTTTTTTATATTTATGAGTTCAAGTAATTGACCTTGAATAAAATATCAAGTTTTTTTTCATGGAAAATATTATTCAAATTTTGATAAAAACACTTACGTATGTTCACTTTGAATGGCCCTTTTAAAACAATCAGTTATTTTCGTGATAATTTATATTAGATCGTTTAAAATTTTTAAAGGTTTAATTTTTGAGTCCCTTTTTTTTTAAAAGGGCGATCTTTTCATTTTTATATTTTTTGGGTTTAAAAATTTACAAGTCTTAGGGAAGGGGAAAACATCTCGGGAAAATCTGGACCCCAAAACCCTGTTAAAAAAAAAGATTACATTGTATTTTTATAAAAAATGTTTTATTTTATATTTAATATATAAATAATGGAAACGTAAAATATATATGAGTACCTTTGGTTTTCGGGGTCTTTCGTACTTTGCCGATGCCGCGAAAAAATTGATTTTTCCTTTTTGAAATTCCTCTTCAGATAGGGTTAAAAACCCTTGAAATAAAAAAATTTATTTTAAAAAATTAATACTTTCTTATCAAGAAATATTTTATTGTAATTTAAATATTTTAAGGGTGTAATATTAATAAAAATTTATTTTTTTCGCTTTGCCACAATCCCACCTTCATTTTTGCTCTATCCTTTTCAAAGGTTTAATCCCCTTTGGAAATTTTTTTTTTCTTTTTTGCAACTGAAAAAATTTTTTCATTAAAATATATATAAAATATATTATTAAAGTAACTCCGGGTTTTTATACATCCCGAATTTTTCTCGAAAAATGATCATCGATCTTCAGAGATCTACGAAGGGCGCCTTTTTTTAAAGGGGTCTCAAAGGGTTTTTGACAAAACTGTCCCTTTTTCGAGTTCGAATTCCCCCAAATGTCACGAGCGGGTTCGGCTTTCGTTCGATAATTTTCCCATTTTCCCCTTTATTTATTTCTTCTATTTTTACTTTTAAAAAAATCTTTCGTTCCTCTAAAAAGAGTACGATTTCTTCACGGTTGCAAGGGAACGTTGGTGTCGCGGTGAATCAATTATCGCGAAAACGGGTCCCGGGACATAAAAAAAATAAATATTATAAATATATATAAATAAAAAAGGGGATTTATTTTAATCTACACCCAAAATATTTCCGTTTCTATGAATTTTATGAAAAAATTTTCCGACAAAATTGTATGGTTTCAGGGGGAATAAATGGTACCATTGATTTAAATTTTGGGTAAACATATGAAGATCATGAAGGCCCTTCAATTTCTTAAAT
The DNA here is from genome assembly GCF_048542155.1 of Nylanderia fulva. Lineage (NCBI taxonomy): Eukaryota > Metazoa > Arthropoda > Insecta > Hymenoptera > Formicidae > Nylanderia > Nylanderia fulva. The sequence continues at coordinate 13,244 of NW_028189566.1, forward strand.
AGAACCTACTATTTTCTTCCCTATTTTTGTAGTTTCCCCTCGAGGTTTCCAAAACACTACAAAAAAAAATATTTTTTCATTAATTTTTTTCGAGTTTTAAGGCTGCAAATTTGAGTTTTTGACAAAAAAATGTCAATTTTTTGTTTTTAAAAATATTTTGGGGAAAATTTCATTTTTCGATTTCATCCCTTTAAATATTTTTTATGCACAGAAAAATGAGCAAATCAGTTGGTATAATATATAAAATATATTATACATATACAGGGTAATTCATTTTAATCTTCACCCAACAATCTATAGGAATTTTTTGGGGTATAGATTAAAATGAATCACCTGTAAAATTATTTTTAAAATTGTACGATTATAAATAAATTCCCAATCTTTGAAAATAATGTTTTTCATTGAAAGAAATAAAGCGAAAGAACAAAAGAATTAATGAAACAATAAATAATAATTGTTGTTATGGAAATATTGATTTTTTTTTAAAAACATTATGTTTTTAATAAATTGAAGTTATTAAAAATGTATAAAGATGTAAAAATTAAAAGTGCGTGAAAAGTTAATTTGTAATAAAGTGTAGAGTGAAAATAAAAGGGGTGATGAATGCTCAGTACCCCCCCCCCCAAATGACGATTTGTTGCAAAAATGGATTTCTTTTTCTTTGGGGGTGGGGTCGTAAGCTTTTAAAACAGTAAAAGAAAAAAAGGTTTTAAAAGTACAGAAACAGAGCTGAAGTACAGGAACAGGAGTTGAAATGCAGGAACGGGGTTAAAATAGCAGGAACAAGTGAAGATTGGTAAAATTCATAAATCTGAAGTTCGGGGAATGAAGGCGGGCTTGAACTTCGGGTTCAAATATTGACAACTTTCTAAAAACTTTAAAACTGCAAATAAATGAAAAGGATCTTTTCCAAATAGGAAAAGGGGCCCAATAAGGAGGTTTATGACTTCCTAACAGTATCTTCCGAACCAAAAACATTAGTAAATAAAAAAGATTTTTGTGAAAAAAAGGGTGATCTTTGCAATGATACTTGTAGGAGAATCTGATTTCCCTCATATGAATCCTTTTTTCAAGAAATTTGGATTGCAAAAAAATTTCTTAAATGAAAAATTCTCCAGGAATACGAAGGTGGATCCATAAAAAATTCTGCGGGTAACTTTTAAATCTTTTTTTAAAACACGAACGAAATCCCAAAAAAACTAAAGGTAAAGATCTACCCGTTGGTTTTTTTCGTGCACAAAACCCTGCTTAAAAGCCTTGCCATCTTTCCAAATTCCTTTGAACAGGATGTAAGCAAATTCAAATCTTTTGGCATAAATTAGGTTTTTTAAAAGCTTTGAATACGCTTCAAATAGGACCTTGACGTTGTAAGCAAATGGGAATCAAAACGCGCTACTAAATTAAATAAAATTTTTAGAAATATTTCAGCGAAATTCAAAAATAGGAACAGCTCACCCCTCGGGAAAAAAACATAAATCATATTGAAAAAACCGGTAATTTTGAAAATGGGAAATTGGCCCAAACAATGTCTAAACACATGCTGAAAGCGTTGATCAGGAATTGAAATTTAATTTGGAGAATTTTTGGGTGTGTCTTAAAATTTTCGCACGTTACAGGGAAGAAAATTTCGAGTCCTTTTCCCAAAAATTTTTTCAAAGAAGCCAAAAGAATTTCAGTAGAATTGTTTAGATGTCAATCTGCCCGGGGGTGAGCGAGTCCATGAACAACATAAAAAAATTCTTGCGTAAATTTTTGGGAACATAGGACAAATTAAATTTCCGAGAGCAATCACATAAAGTAGGTTGACCTAAAGAATAAGTTTCTTCAACAGAATGAAAAAATTTAAAAGAAAGTAAATTTGAAGTTCTTCATTTTCTTTCTGAAAATTTAGCAATTTTCTTCTAAAGAAACTAAAATGGCATTAAATAGATTAAATTCTTGAAAAGGCACCCAAAATAAAATTCATTTTTCCAGAAAATGGGAATTTTGTGAGAATTGAGCAATAAAGCCCAATTTTGTCGATCTGTTTTGGGGGCCCGCTTTATCCAAATTTCTGACGGAAGAAAAAAATAAAGGGTTTTTGATCATTCTGATAATCAATTGTCTTCCCTTCAAAAAAATCCTGAAATTTTTTAAAGCCAAATAAATGCAAGAATTCCTATCAAAAGTGCTAAATTTTTTGAGTTTTGTCATTTTTCTTTGAAAAAAATGCTTTTGGTTGTTTCGTCGCAATAACGTTCAGTGATGCACCAACAAAAAGTCAGAAGAAATCACAAGTTAAAAAAAAGGGGAGCTAGGAGCAGATGAAAAGGATGTAACTTGTAAAAGTCTCTTTCATGACCAAAAGCAATTTCCCGCTTCTTTAGTCCAAAAAAAATTTAATTCTTTATCCCTCTTGCATGTCCTTTAAAATTTCTGTTAACAAGCTTTGATTTTGAGCATCCTTGAACGCGACGAAAAATAAAAATTCCTAAAATCTGCGAAATTCTAAAGGTTTGGGTTTAGGAAATCAATAATTTTTCATTTTTTTCGGTGTATTTTAAAAATCCGGGGTTAAAAAAACAAGAACCAAAAAAGAAATCTCGTTTTGACCGAAAAACTTTAGGCCCTTGATTGCATTCCGCTTGTTAGACGATCAAAAAAAATGGAAAGTGAGCAATATTTTTTCTCATTTTTAGAAGCAATAAAAATTCATCAAGATACAAAAGGCAAAACTAAAATCTTAAAGAAAGAGTTCAGGGCCTTTTGAAAAGTTTGGGCTGCTTTTCGTAAACCGAAGGCATTACGCAAATTCAAAAAGCCCAAATGGATAGGACAGCTGTTTTGTGAATATTTCTTTGCGACGGGAAAATTTATATACGCTTTAACAAACGATTTTTAAAAAAATATTCTTTCCAAAAAAAAGAAAAAAGAAAATTGAATATAGGTAAGGGTAAAGAGCCGGGGGTCCTGAAATTGAGTGCACATAAAACCCCACAGTCTCCAAAAATTTTGTTCCTTTTTAGGGACCATATAAGGGGGGTGCCCCGGAGCTGCTGAAGGTCTGCAATTCCTTGTCCCTATAACTTGAAATTCTTCCTTTGGGAATTTGTTTTCAGGAGTAAAATTTCTGGGAGTCGAAAAATTTTGGAAACCTTCCAACGATAATTTCAACACCATGTGTTTTACCGAGGAAATTGGGGAAAAAAAGGTGGTCCTGAAATTTGGTTAAAAATTTGTGGTACACAGAATCAGAGAGTGGTAAAAAAATTTACAAAAGCGCAAATTTTTTGAATTTTTCCAGTATTCAAAAACCGGTAACATTTTCAAAACAATTTTTTTTTTAATGTCAATTAGGGGATTAAAAAGACAAAGGGAAAACGCGCCTAAAAAAGGACGTTTTAATCCGCGACAAAAAAAATTTCCCCTTTAAATTCTCTCCCTTAAAACCCAGATTCAAAATTTAAGTTTTTTGAACCGTAAAAAAATTTAATTTTATACCATTGCGGCAAAAAATTTTAAATTGTATGCCACGGCTTCATAAAAATTTTTAGGAACAACGATAATTTGCGCCCGACGACAAAAAAATTCAAATTTGAATGTCTTTGGGAAAAAAAAAGAGGGGATTGTTGAAACACGTCGTAAGCAGCCTCGTCTTAACGGCGTTTTTAGTTTTCCTGTGAAGCCAAGATGTTTTGGGCATAGAAAAGGGGAAAACAATCGTTTTTGCCTTTCACCAAACTCTTGGTAAAAAAAAAATTGATGTTCTTTAAACTTTATTTTATTTTCTTTTTACGCGATAACACTAAAACTTCTTTCTTCTAACCCCTTTCGGAAAAATTCGACGACAAACTTTTAGAGCTTCGATTTTTCTAACAAAACCGCGAAAAAACCAAGTTTTTTACTTTTCATTTTTGGGAAAATTCCGCGACTTGCAAACCGCCGTCCGATCAGCAATTTTTTTCGGCTAATTTTCCGCAGTTTAAAAGGAAATCCTCACTACGGGTAAAGTCGTTTGAATTCTATGTGGGAAGCGTTGAAGCCCAACATTTGAAAAAAAAAATCTGCTAAAGACCTCCGACAGATGACGATTTCTCGAAAATAAATTCCCAAGGCTTTTTTCATTAATTTCAAATTCCCGCTAATATTTGTCTCAAACTTTTTTTCCCCTTTAATCCGTAAAACATTTTTTAATATTTTTTTTAAATAAATTTTATTTATCTTTTCAGTGGATTTTCAAAGACTTCAGATTGTTTACTAGGCTTGTTATCAAAATAGAATGACCCAAAAAATTTAAAATCATCTGATCGAATTCGATAAACCCAAACCCTTTTAAAAAGAACAAACCAGAGTTTAGGTTTTTTATGCCAGAAATCGGGGTTTTAATAAACAAATCATTTGAGTGAATTTGTAAAATAGGATCACTCACCGATGTCCGTTTTTTGAAGGTAAAATATTAAAATTTTTGATCCACCCCGATTTTATCCCTCGCCAAAACCATATCAATTTTTGGTAAAACCGAAAAGGGTCTAAATGGTGATCACGATTGGAAATTTTCCCCCTTTTTCCAGGAATCCGATAAAATGATTGAGAATTTCCGGGAAGGACTAATCCGCCTCTAGTTTTTAAAAAACCGGAAATGATCTCTTAAAATCAGAATATCCACAAAATTCCCCCAACGATGATAATATTTTGAGACTTTAAATACACATCACTTTTGGACTTTTTCCGCATCAGCCTTTAAAAAGCTTTGGCTTTAAATCACTTCGGTTTAATTCACGTCGGGGTAATATCCGCGGGGGCCCCAAAAAATGTAGCGACTTTTAATAAATTCACCAGATCTTTTAAAAAATAATTTTTTTCATTGAAAATAAAAAAAGAACAAAAAAAATTTAAATGTCAAATAAATGAATAAAGTGTTTTTTAGGAAATATTAATTTTTCTTAAAAAAATTTTGTTTTTAAAAATTGAAGTTTTAAAAATTTTAAAAATTAAAAAATGTAAAAAGCAGTGAAAAATGTAAGGTGTAATAAAAGTGTAAGTGTAAAAAGAAAAAGGGGTGGAAAGATGCACAAAGCCCCCTTTTTTGAGAAGTAAATTCCGTTTTTCAAACGGGAATAAATCTTCCAATGGATATTTCGGTGTTGCACGATTTAGAGTCACTACACGTCTCGAAACCCACCGTGGGGACTTTCCAGCAGGGTTATCAACACGTTTTGGTTTTACGCGTTTTTTGGGGGGCCCCAAAAAGACGGCGTAATTTTTCGGTAGCATCGTACCCTTTTTGGGGAAATCTTTTTTTCCCCCGCGCGTATCTGTCGCGTAATTTATCACTCGTATCGTCAAGGGGTTTTTGCACGAATTTCATTTTCTCACTCCCGATTTTTCCCCAAAGTCCCCCCATTTTGCTCGGGACTGCCTTTTCTCGTAAGTTGGGTTGCAACGGGTGTAAAAAAAAATGGAAGGTCATTAAATCGTGCAAAAACCACTTCCGGGCGGCTTCATATTCCCGCTATCAATTTTTCGGCCGGGAAACCCTTTGAAAAACGATTGGCTAGAGGTGATCAAGGGTCAACCCTTTGGGCGCGGGGGGCCGTGAACACGATAACGATCTCGGGGCGCGAAACCCCCGAAAGGGCACGCGGGCGGATAAGGTACTCGCCGAAAAGCAAAACTCGCCGTCGCGAAAAACTCGATCTGGGGAGAGAGCCGCGGCCGCATTGCTGGGCAGGGGTAAGGGGCCCAA
>NW_028189567.1:0-18816 GCF_048542155.1 Nylanderia fulva
CGCTCCCCATTGGGGGGGTTGATCGCAAGTTGCCCGCGGTCGAAAATATCGTTGAAAAAAATTTTCGTAAAATTTTCACTTTATGCCGGGTTTTTTTTTCGACCCACATAATCTGCTGAAGATTAAAGTTATTTGAATTTATGAAAAAAATTTTATTTAAATTCCACTAAACGGGGAAAACATATAAAAATGCTATACGAAAATATTATAAAAAAATGGGAAAACTTTTATAAAAAAAGTTCTAAAAATAATTTTTTTCATTTTGAATAAGTAATTTCCTTTAAAAATGCGAAAAACTTTGGGGAATTTTAAATTATAAATCCCCAAACCCTTTCATCGGAATCTTTTGGGGGGTTTTTATACGGGAAAAGAAACTTGCTAATCTTCTGTAAAGTTTTTTACACCCGAATGTCTCTCTCCAGGGGGATTTTTAAATGTAGGGTCAGGGTTTTTTTTCTTGCAGGACCGAAATCAATCAGGGGTGCGCACTGCCCTAAAACACTACGGGATAAACGCCGCGAGTGTTCGGTCCCCCCTTCGAGTGGGGGGTTCTTGAGACCGAACGCAACGCCAAAGCTGGGGGACACGGAGGCGGGGGAGCCCGGGGATCAAGGTCTTACTTTCGAAAACAAAAAACGCGCGCCTGCTGGCTCACAGCCTGGACCCAAAGGGTAAGAAAACACAATTTCTCATTCCGTCTCGTCGAATCGACGTTTTTACTCAAAATATAATACGTTTTACCCCTGAGTGCATCGCAACTTGATATCGACTTTAAAAAGCCTTTTGTTACATAAAACGTCTCTTTTCGAGTATCGATTAGAATTAAATGTCTTTCCGATCGGGGTTTGCAAAAAGGAATTTTTTTTCAAATTTACCCCAAAATTATAATAACGTGGGACAAAAATGGGATTGGAAGAATTTTTAAAGTTTTTCTGATTAAAATTTTCCACAAAAATATAAAAAAAATCAAATTTAATTTACTCTTATTAAATTTTTAGTGGGTAAATATTAAACGGGGAAACTTTTATAAATTTTCTTCCAACACCATATATTATCCCACGATTACCACGATTAATTCTAAGAGAAAATTCTCTCCATGTAGGTTTAATTCTCCGTGAAAATTGACACACCGAGGGAATAACTCAATAAAAATAATTTGAGAACGGGAGCAAGCCAATGTAATTAGAGATTTAAATGCTAAGGTAATCGCTTACGTACACTATCGCTGGGGTTACTCGGGGTTTCTCAGCCGATTTCTGCGTCCGATCGACTCTTCACTCTCTCCTCCACCACGATGTGATCACCCTCTGTCGGACGACCCGTGGGTTTTATTAGCTCCGCGATGGAGAGCCGGGTATAAGAGCCTTATTTTCTTTTCTTTCCTCCGCCCGCCGACTCGAATGTCGAAACTCCTTCGTGAAGCTCAAAGAAGTTGCGTGACTCGCCCCGTCGTTCGTGTTTAAAAACGGAGCGAGAGAGAAAGAGAAAAAAACACTTCATTCCGTCGACGTGTGTACATATTATACGTCACACAGGCTCGGCACGTTTCGCATGGCGAAATTTTTTTTCCTCGTCTTTTTTTTAGAGTAGCCACTGACCCCGTACACTTTTCTTTCTGGGGTTTTATTTTTTTGACGTGAATCGGGGCTGGTGAGCACCGCGGCTCTCGTTTCCCCATCGTCGTCGATAATATCGGTTTATTCTCGAGCGCAGACAGCCTTTGTCTTCCCCTCTCTTTCTTTCTCTTCTATTCTCTTCTCTTTTCTCTCAGTCGAGCCAAGTGCTCGCCGATGGAAAGAGTAACTCGTGGTTACTAACGGGTTTTCGCTGGCAACGCGCAATCGGGAGTTACGCCGATGAGAGAGAAAGAGAGAGGCACCAGACTACGGTCGCCTATTCTACATTACTCTCTCCGAGGCCCGCCTATTCTTCCTCGAGCTCAAGTGCCTGCTCAGACTGTCTCTCAAATCCGGACGGGCTTCAGGAAGCATCGGGTCTTCCCCGGAATAATATCGTGCTCGCAAAGTAAATTAAGAAAAAAAAAAAAAGCAACACACAGCTCTGTGGGATTTAATAATGATTGATCTATGTAGCTTATATATCGTACGAAAAAAAATCTCACGATCATTCTTTATACCGCACATTTAAATTTAAACGAACTAATCGATTTTTGTAACACAAACACGTGAATAATCTTATTAGATTTACATCGCGCTATCTCTGACCCAAAGGGGTTTTTTTCATCATTAAACTTGCTTCCATTCCGGAGCAACACTCGTCGGGATACAATCTAATCTGCGCGGGACGTAATTTGGGGACCCTGTGCACCGGAGATCGCAAGCCAAACTCCCCGATGCATCCTCGAGGGGCTCCAGAGGGTCTCCAAACTTCCCTTACTACCCTGTGGCCGCTGGCGAGACTGGGCCCCGTGTTTATCGGCCTCGTTTTGGGCCGTCCATGCCTGTCTGCGTCCTTCTGCTCGAGCTTCTCGCTCCGGATTTACTATGCGTGCGCTTCGTGTCTTCTCTCTCTTCTCCTCTCTAGAGAGAGCTCTGCCTTTAATCCAAGGAAAAGGACGACGCCGTCCTGGTCTTGGTAACTCTAGGTAGTACTTACGCGTGTCTCACGCGAGAGGCCTTTGTAACTCTTTCATCCGAGAAAGCTAGGAGTGTGATGAGATGCGGCGAACGAGAAACTTTGTAAAAGACAGAAGGGAGATGAAAAGAGGAACAAACCCTCGGAGAGAAAAACCTGCAGGACTCGCTTTGATCGAGAAGACATTAAAACTCCTGCTTATCCCCTTTGTACTCCCTTGGTTTCTCTACCGTCATCGTCCTCTTTTCCCCTTCGTTCCTTTTCCTTCGTCGCATTTCAAATTTTTCCCATTCACCTCAATGAAAATCTATGAGGTCTAACAATGTTGTTCGCGAGGGTCGGAAAGCCCGGACTTTTGAATTCTTCGTATTTGACAAATTTAAGAAATATTAATAGAAATTCTATTATTTGTAAAATCAAATTTGTCGCACGAGTAAATATAAAAATAAAACCAAAAATTAATATGTCTCTCTATTAATGTATGCCCAAAAGCAATAATGACACGTTTTTTTTTCCGTACAAATAAATTTTTTTAAAATGGGTTCCTTTAAATTTTTTAAAAATAAATTTTTCTTGCGAGCAGACGAGAAAAATCGAATGGGCAAAGTTGTCCCTTTTCCCGGGCATTTAAAGTTTGTTGGGTTTTTGACAAAAACCTTCTGGGTTTTTTCGTCTGTAAAGGCCATAAAAAAGGAAAACGGTAATGAGAAACAATAGTTTGCAAAGCGATGATACTGCAGATAAATTTTAAAGCCCGAAAATATCGAGTCGTTTTCTAGTCGATTGTACGAAATGGGATTTTTATATCCTCGGGGTTTTTTTTTTTTTTTACCACAGAAAAAAATTAAAATTATCTGTCGCACATACCCCAAGGGGCAGAAAGTTTGTCCCAACCAGGGGTCATTCAATTAAAGAGAAATCGGGGTGACCCCCTTCCCGGGGGCAACTTTTTAGCTGTAATTGCTTTTTACCCTCACGAAGATGAAAATCTTCGCGAAAATCAAAGGGGTTTCCCCGTGGCATTATCCTTCGTTTACTTAGAGACTCATTTTCTACCTCTTTATCGCTCCCTTTAAACCCTATCGCTGATTGTTTTTAGCATACATTCGCCTTTACCCTTTCCACGTTGGGGGGGTTTCCCTCTACTTTTGGCAAATAATTAAAATTACGAAATTTAAATCTCCCAAATGCGCGCTCCAGGGCCTCTTTAAATTGTCGCTGCCCCCCTTCGTATCCCACCCCTTTTCTTTACCGAAACGCAAAAGGGGCGAGTTCGGACTTTTTTTATTTTGCGTCGAACGAGATGTCGACTGACAGTCGAAGTAAAAAGGGACAGGGGAACGGTTTTAATTTTTTTTTTTTTAATATTATTAAAAAAAAATTGGGAGTTTGAAAATGTCGTTGTTTAACGTAAAAAATGTAAGAATCCCAAGAGCCCGGTGAGCCCTTTTTTTTGCTTTCTAGGCGGCCTTGGCGATTGAAAAAGCTCCCCGGGCATAATTTTTTACCGCGGATGCAACCCTACACACCCGCTTGGGTATTTACAATCCGCATTACGTATTGGTGCACGGAAAAACTTTAAAGGGGGTGCGAAATGTCTGCGTGCAGTCATTCGGGCTAGAGTCCCCGGGCCCTTGTCTTTTTGGGTCGATACATGGCTATACCGCTACTGCTGGGCCCCATGGTTATCCCCGCTCACGTGGCACCGCGGGCCTTCTCTCGTCTTGTCTCGTCTCGTTCCTACATTCAAATCTATTTCAACTTAAAATTAAAACCCGGGCCAAAATTTATTAGTTTCCCAAAAATTTGTTGGTTTTTTTCCGGCAGGGGTTTTTTTTTAAAATCTGATGGATTTTTCTTTTTAAAACGACTGGTTTGGTATTTTTGATATTCGTAAAAAATTTTTCCCCTCTTTTAGTTAAAAATATAAGTTTTTTTTGGGGTTTTGAAAAAAATTTGGGAAAGAAAAGAAATTTTGGGCCAAATGGACAGATTTATAGGATTTCTAAATTTGAACAAGGAAAAAACTTCTTTCTCAACAGCTTTGTTTGCAAATGTTTTGTGCCTCGCCCGGTCGGCGAGACCCAAAAATTTTTGGGAAAAATTTGCAGGAAAAAATTTTGATTCAACACAAAACTTTCCCTCCTATAGATATAGTATTTTCTCGATAAAAAAGATTTTCTTTTCGATCGAAATTTTTTCTCCCTTCGTAAATCGCTTGTGACAAACCGGGATTACAGTTTTTTCCCAAGCTAAAAAACTTTAAAAAAAAAATTTCCTTGGGTTTCCAAAAAAGGTTAAATTTTTTAATATAAAAAATAAAATCCTTTTCCAAGATGTTTGGGGGAAAATAATAAGGGGGGGGTTTATTTTTATTTAAATTTTAACTTAAATCAAACAGAAATAATTGGGAAAAATTTGATAATTAAATAAATATTTTTTTCAACAACAAAAATGGGGGAATATATTATTTTTTAACAAATTAAACCCAACTTTTTTTCTTTTTTTAACCTTTTTTTAATCCCAAAAATTTTTTTTTTACTTTTTTAAATTTTTTTTCCCCTGAAATATTCCCCCAATTTAAAAAACTCGAACTACTTTGACGTATGAAAAAGTCGGGAAAGGAAGGTACTAAATATTCGAAAAAATGAACCCGAGGATATTTTGGGTTTTTTCCCGGTCGCTGGCAACTTTGGGAACTTATCTAGGCGAGTGCGATTACCTCGGCGGGCGATGTATGATCGGAGGTCAGCCTCGACATTTGGCAACACGCGCGAATCGACTGGTCGGCTGGCGACAAAAAAACGCTTTTATAATTATGTAAATCACGGGGGGGGTTTATTTATTTTTTTCCCTTTTTCCCCCCCTTTTAATCAGCCTCGGGGAATGGGGGTTCCGAAATGCCCCGGAGGGGAAAGAATGGGTTTTCATCCGGGCGCGCCCGCGTGCTTTGTCCGTCGCGGCGTGCATCTCGTCAATTGTGTGCGCGCGTTAATGGTGCTCGCTCTGCTTTGCGTTTTCCCAGTACGGCCAAACCCGCTCCAAAGGGGAATTCCCCTTCAAGAACAAGAAAAGTGGCGACAGAACACAGTGGCAGCCCCCAAAAACCCGTAACCCGGCTAAAATTTTTTCCACGTAGTCTCCCATGTATATGATTTCGCGCTTTAGGTAAAAGGGGATAAGCCATGAATAAAAAATTTTTTAGAGGATTAAAAACATTTAAAAATTCAAATTAAATCAGTCATTTGTTCACTAAAATTTTTTTATAAATTATACGGCTCAAGTCTTCGTATCTTTTTCGCATTTTAATTATCCGTACACAGAAAAATTTACCCAAAAATTTAGGGGAAAATCGTAAGAAATATAATTTTTGGAAGAATCTTATAAAAATTTCTCTGATTAAAAATATTTGACAAAAAATTTAATATGTCCCCTAGTAAAATTTACTAAAAAATTTAAACTATTTTCCCATATTAAATTTTTTTTTGTGATAAATTATTAATCAGAAAAACCTTGAAAGTTCTTCCAATACCAATTTGCCCGCCGTTTTACCTATCGTTTTAAAGCTTTTTAAATTAACCCACCAGAGAAAATTTTTCCCTGAAAATAAATGGTAATCGTAAGACAATATTATTGGAAGAATCTTATAAGAATTTCTCTAAATTAAAAATATTTAGGGAAAAAAAAATTTTAAATATTTTCCCATATAAAATTTCCCAAAAATTTTTACTATCTAAAAATTAAAATTTTTATTGGGGAAAAAAAAAATATTAATGGGAGAAACTCTTGCAAGTTTCTTCCAATCCATATTTTCGCACATCACCAGGATTTTCGGGATAATAATTGGGGGGAATAAAATTTCGCGAAATAGAAAAGGGGCGCATTCGAAAATTTCGCACGACGCGCGAGTAAAAAAAAATTTTTATTACAAACTGTGCTGGGTGGCGAGAATTTTTTGTAGGGTCGCGGCGATGTTTTTTCAAATGGGCCACTCTCCCAGCCTGGGATTGTCAAAAGGGTTTAAATTTCGCTTTAGCCCGGGTTTAAAAGGGAATGGAAGGGGCCCGTTTTTATTTTGAAATTCCCCTGGGTTGACAGAAATTTTGGGCCGGGTCACCCAAAGGGTTTCGATTTTGCCTTCATTCTTTCCCTTTTTCCTGCACGAGCCGTCCGTCTCTGTCGAATTTTTCATGCGCCCTCCGGGATCTTGATTAACTCGTGCAATCCCGGATTTTTTCCCAACGTCTTTTTTCCCGTTTAACACTTTTTTTGCCTCTCTTTACTTTTTTCTTTTTTCGTTCTTTTTTTCATTTCGTATCACTTTTAACCTTTCGTCATATTACCTTTAAATTTAAACATCCCAAAACCCACATACCCCTTGTGAAATTTTCGCCAAAAATTATTTTAAATTTAATTCGTATGGCATATAATTCTTTGCAAAATTACCCCTTTTACAAGCGAAAAAAATAGATCCTTAAAAATTTAATTAAATTCCGATAAATATCGCTCCCCGGGCCCAAATTCCCTTATTTTTCCCCCACGGTCGCGCGTGCATTTTTTTCATTCCCAAATTGATATACGGAAATATAAGGAAATTCTTGCAAAAATTAAGGGAAACGAACAGTAAACCCGGGCAGCAAAATAGCATAACGATGGGGCGCGTTTTTGTTTGACGATTTTTTTTTAGGGGGCTAAATATTAAGAAATACCGTTAGCTATTGATTTTTTAATGCGAAATTCCGCCGAAATATGCGGGAATTGCTGACCCACTCCCGGGTTCAAATTCTATTTTGTTTTGGTGTTGCGTTCTTTACTTCGAGTGCACGGGCCCATAGTTCTCTTTTGCCATCTCTCTCTCTCTCTCCCCCTTTTTTTTAACTCCTTTTTTATAAAAGGGTTAAACTATGGAAACCCAAATCCCCGCAATCCCCCGGAAAACTAACATATCATTTATGGGTCGATTTTTCACGGCCGTGATAAAAAATTCACCCGTTCACATCGATTTCTCTCACAATTTCGTTTCCTTGCTAAAAAAGAAGAGGAGAGAGGGGGAAAAAAAACACGAAATTTTAATTTTTGCACGAAAGATTATCGACTATTATTGAGTCATGGGTTTTAAATTTTTTTTGCTTGATTCCTTGTAGCTATTACAGAAATTAAATTTTAATCTATGTAAAATCTTTTTTGAGAATAATTTATAAATTTGCGGGAAACCCCAACCCAAAACTATTTAGAGTTATAGTTTTAAATAAGGGGAAAATTTACTTTATCTCACGATCAATTTTTTTGTGAATAAGATGGTTTTAATGAAGAATTTTCGACTTTTTTGGTCTATTATATATAAACTTTGAGAAAATTTAAACCCAAGCACATTTCAATAAATAAAAAATATCGATTTTAACGTGAGGGTTTAAAAATTATCTCGAATTAAACAAAACGAAATAATGAAAACGGATAATAAAATAAAACAGATAGGTGGAAACGTTTAAAAACCCTTAAAAAGAGATGTGGAAGGGGAAATTTTTCTTTTTTAAAATTGGGTTTTTATGAATAATTTTTACCGTACTTCTCCCCCCGTTCGACAAAATTTAAAAAGCCCCCAGCAGCGCCTTAAAATCGGCACATATAAATTAAAATTATCAAACATCTGTTTTTCACGCCCTATTTTTTTGGACTGGTACAATTATAAATTCTGACAGAAAAAATAATAAGAAACTTTGCGCAAAAAAATCATGGGAAAACCAAAAAAAAGAAAAGACTTTAAAGGAAACTGCCATAACTTCGAGACCCCGATCGGGAGAAAAATTTTTTTCTCGGGAAGTCCTCATAACTTACAAAAGAATGCCAAAAAGGAAATCCATCCCCACGAATCCCCACAAACCTAAATTTTTCCGTGCCACCCCCCGCCCCCGCAAGATTGGGCTCTCTTTTTCCCTCCCTTTCCATTTTTCTTCGCGTCCCCCTTTACGCCTAAACTTCTCGCCCGGTGGGAATTTTCCATCCTCGTTCGCACAGCTGTTTTCCAAGGGGTCTGCCAGCCAGCTGGGAGGGACGACAACCCCTCGTGGGTGTTTACTCTCGAAGCTAGACACGAAACCGGTCCCCCCGGCCCTCGTTCCCCCCTTTTCCATCGACGTTTATTTTCCCCCTTCCATCTCTTTTTTTTTTTTTTTTTTCTCGGGGAGAAAAAAAGCTCTAGCTTCTTTTTCATTATAATTTCCTTACCCGGCGTTTCTCTGGGGGAAAATTTTTTTCCAAAATTTTACCCTTTATTTTAAAAACCGCGGTTTTTGCATCATCCAAAATTTGGGTAAAAAGAAATATAAAGTAAATTCGAGAAAAACCTCTGGGTTTTTAAAAAGCTTTTTCTTTTTTCTTACGGGATACGTAAAGAAACAAATTTAAATTTGGGTAAAAAAAGATGAAGCGGGTTAAAATTTTTTTTGTATAGGGAATTTTTAAAAAATTTTTTTTAAAGATTTTTAAAATTTCTTTTTAAAAAATATTTATATTTTTTTTAATAATCGGTTTACCTGATTTTTTTTTTTATTTTAAATCCGTTTTCCCAAAATTTTTTCATGAATAAAAGGTTTTTTTTTTTTTTAAATTTAAAAATTGGGCTTTTTTTTTTTTCTGTATAAAATATGGGCAGCTTATCAAAATTTTTTAATCTTTTAATTGTATGACTTTTTTTTTTTTTTTGTGGAACCCTAACATTCAATAATTTCGCGGAACCTCCACGGGGAAAGAAATATCGTTTATGGCAAAAGCGGGGCCTTTTAGATATATTTATCGAGTCGTTTGGGAAAACGGGTTTTTTGAAATAGCGATTTTAAACCCAACTTCCCATAAATTTTTCGTTCGTAGGGGGGTTTATGAATTAATTTGGAAAACCGGGGGAAAAAAAATTTGGGGGAAAAAAAAAGCGCAAAGGGGGGAAAAAGGGGAAAAAAAAAAAAGAAAAGGGGGGGGGGGGTTTTTCCCCCCAAAAAACCCAAAAAATTTTCCCCAAAAAATTTTTTTTTTTTTTTTAAAAAAAAAAAAATTGGTTTTTTTTTTTTTTTAAAAAACAAATTTTTAAAAAAAAAAAAAAAAAAAAAAAAAAAAATTTTAAAAATTTTTTTAAAAAAAAAAAAAAAAAATTTTTTTTAAAAAAAAGGGGGGGGTTTTTTTTGGGGGTTTTGGGGGGGGGGTTGGGGGAATTTTAAAAACCCCCGGGCCCCCCCCCCGGGGGCCGGGGGGAGGCCCCCCCGGGGGGGGGGGGGGGCCCCCCCCCGGGGGGGGGTTCCCCCGGGGTGGGGGGGGGAAAAAAAACCCGGGGGGTTTTTTTGGGGGGGGGGGTTTTTTTTTTTTTAAAAAGGGGGGGGGGGTTTTGGGGGGAACCCCCAAAATTTAATTTTTTTCCCCCAAAAAAAAATTTTTTGGGGGGTTAAAAAAAAAGGGGGAAAAAAAAAAAAGTCCCCGGGGGAAAAAAAAATTTAAAATTTTTTTTTAAAAAAAAAACCCCCCCAAAAAAAATTTTTTTTTTTTAAAAAAAAAATTTTTTTTAAAAATTTCCAAAAAAGGGGGGAAAAAACCTTTTAAAAGGGGGTTTAAGGGGGGGAAGGAATTTTTTTTTTTCCATTTTTAAAAAAAAAACCCCCAAATTTTTTGGGGGGGGGGTTTCCCGGGTTTTTCCCCCCCCCGGGGGCCCGGGGGGGGGGGGGAAAAATTTAAAGCCGGGGGGGGCCCCCTTTTCGGAAAAAAAAGGGGGGGGAAAAAGGGGGGTTTAAGGGGGGGGGGGCCCCGGTTCCCTTTTTTTTTTCCCGGGGGGGGGGCCCGGGGGGTTAAAAGGGGGCCCCCCGGGGGGGAAAAAAAAAGGGGTTTTCCTTTTTTAAAAAAGGGGAAAAAGGGGGGGGGGGGGAGGTTTAAAAAAAGGGGGGGGGAAAAAAAAAAAAGGGTTTAAAAAGGGGGGGGGGGGTTTTTTTTAAAGGGGGGCCAAAAAAAGGGGGGGGAAAGGGGGTTTTCCCTTTGGGAAAAATTTTGGGGGAAAAAAAATTTTTTTCCCCACCCCAAAAAAAATTTTTTTTTTTTACCGGGGGTTTTTTGGGGGTTTTTTTTTTTTTTTTTTTTTTTTTTTTTGGGGGGGAAAGGGGGGGGCTTTGGGGGGGGGGGGGGGAAAAAGGGGGGAAAAAAAGGGGTTTTTTTTAAAAAATTTTTTTTTTGGGGGAAAAAAAGGGGGGGGTTCCCAAAAAAATTTTTTTTTTAAAAAAGGGGGAAAAAAAGGGGGGGGAGAAAAAGGGGGGGGGGGGGGGGGGGGGGGAGGGGGCCCCGGAAAAGGGGGGGGCCGGGGGGGGGGGTTTTTTTGGGGGGGGGAAAAAAAAAATTTTTAAAAAAAAAAGGGGGGAAAGGGGGGGGGAAAAGGAAAACCCAAGGGGGGTTTTTTAAAAAAATTTTTTTTAAAAAAAGGGGGGGGGGGAAAAAAAAGGGGGGGGAAAAGGGGTTTTTGGGGGAAAAAAGGGGGGGGGGAAATTTTTGGGGGGGGGGGGGTTTTTTTTTTTTTTTTTTTGGGGAAAAAAAAAAAACCCCCCCCCCCAAAAAAAAAAAGGGGGGGGTTTTTTTTCCCCCAAAATTTTTTTTTTTAAAAAAGGGGCCCCCCTTTTTTTTTCCCCCTTTAAAAAAAAAAAAAAAAATTTTGGGAAACCCCCCCTTTTTTAAAAAATTTTTTTTTTAAATTTTTGGAAAGGGGAAATTTTTAAAAAACCCCCCCCCTTTTTTTTTTTTGGCCCCTGGCCCTTTTCCCCCCCCACCCCCCCCCAAAAACCCCAAAAATTTTTTTTCCCCCCCCCCCCTTTAAAAAGGGGTTTTTTTTAAAAAAAACCCCCCAAAAATTTTAAAAAAAAAGGGGGCAAAGGGGGAAAAGGGGGGGGGGGGGGGGGAAACCCCCCCGGGGGGGGGTTTTTGGGGGGTTTTTTTTAAAAACCCCCAAAAAACCCCGGGGGGAAAAAAAACCCCCCTTTCGAAAAAGGGGGGGGGGGTTTTTAAAACCCCCCCTTTTTGGGGGGAAAAAAAAATTTTTTTTTTGGCCCCTTTCCCCCTTTTGGGCCCCCCCAAAAAAAAATTTTTCCCCCCCCGGTTTTAAAAAGGTTTTTAAAAACCCCAAAGAAAAGGGGGGCCCGGGGGGCCCTATTTCAAAAGGGGGGGTTTTTTTTTTTTTTCCCCCCCCCAAAAAAAAAAAATTTTTTTTGGGGGGGGGGGGGGAAAAAAGGGGGGGGGAAAAAAAAAAAAAAGGGGGGGGCCAAAGTGGGGGGGGCAGAAAAAAAAAGGGAAAATTTAAAAAAAAAAAAAAATTTTAAAAAAAAAAAAGGGGTTTAAAAAAAAAAA
This sequence comes from Nylanderia fulva, assembly GCF_048542155.1. Classification (NCBI taxonomy): domain Eukaryota; kingdom Metazoa; phylum Arthropoda; class Insecta; order Hymenoptera; family Formicidae; genus Nylanderia; species Nylanderia fulva. The sequence goes on from NW_028189567.1 coordinate 11,959, forward strand.
GGGGGGGGAATTTTAAAAAAAAAAAAAAAAAAGGGGGTTTTTTTTTTAAAAATTTTGGGAAAAAATTTTTTAGTTTTTAAAAAAAAATTTTTGGGGGGGGGGGGGGGCCCCCCAGAAAAAAAAAAAGGGGGGGGGAAAAAAAAAAATTTTTTTAAAAAGGGGGGGGGAAAAAAAAAGGGCCAAAAAAAAGGGGGGAAAAAAGGAAAATTTTGGGGGGAAAAGGGAAAAAAAAAAAGAAAGGGGGCCCCCAAAAAAAAAAAAAAAAAAAAAAAGGAAATTTTTAAAAAAAAAGGGAAAGGGGAAAAGGGGGGGGGGGTTGGGGGGGGGGGGGCCCCCGGGGGGGGGTTTTGGGGAAATGGGGGAAAAAAAGGGGGGGGGGGGAAAGGGGAAAAATTTTTAAAAAATTTTTGGGGGGGGGGAAGGGGAAAAAAGGGAAAAAAGGGGGGGGGGGGGGGGAAAAGGGGCCCCAAAAAGGGGGGGGGAAAGGGGGGGGGGTTTTGGGGGAAAAAATTTGGCGGTAAAAAAAAAAATTTCCCCCCCGGGGGGGGGGGGGGGAAAAAAAGGGGGGGGGGGGAAAGGGGGGGGGTTTTTTTTGGGGGGAAAATTTTTTAAAAAAAAAAAAAAATTTTTAAAAAAAAAAAAAGGGAAAAAAAAAGGGGCCCTTGGGGGGTTTAAAAAAAGGGGGGGGGGGGAAAGGGGAAAAAATTTTTTAAAAAAAGGGGGGGGGGTTTTTTTTTTTTGGTTTAAAAATTTTTAAAAAATTTTTTTTTTAAATTTTTTAAAACCCCCCGGGGGGGGGGGGGGGGGGGAAAAGGGGAAAAAAATTTTTTGGGGGGGGTTTAAAAAAAATTTTTTTTTAAAAAAAAAAATTTAAAAAAAAACCCCCCGGGGGGGGAAAAAAATTTTTTTTTTTAAAAAAAAAAAAAAAAAATTTTTTTAAAAACCCCCAAAAAAAAAAAAAAAGGTTTTAAATTTTTAAAAATTTTTTTAAAAAACGGGGAAAAAAAAAAAAAAAAAAGGGGTTTTTGGGGCCAAAAAAAATTTTTTTTTCCCCCCCCCCTTTTTTTTTTTTTCCTTTTTTTTTAAAATTTTTTTCCCCCTTTTTTTAAATTTTCCCCCAAAAAAAAAAAAAAACCCAAAAAAGGGGGGGGTGTTTCCCCCGGGGAAAATTTTTTAAAAAAGGGGGGGGGAAAAAAAGGGTTTTCCCAAATTTCCGGGAAAAGGGGGGTTAAAATTTAAAAGGGGAAAAAAAAAAAAAAAAAATTTTCTTTCCCCAAGGGGGAAAGGGGGGGGGTTTTTTTTTTTTTTTAAAAAAAGATAAAAAATTTTTGTTTTAAAAAAGGGTTTTTTAAAAAAAAAAAATTTTCATTAAAAAATTTTTTTTCCCCCCCAAAAAAAATTTTTTTTTTTTAAATTTTTTTAAAAAAAAAAAAAAAAATTAAAAAAATTTTTTTTTTTTTGGGTTTTTTTTTTTAAAAATTTTTTTTTTTCCGGGAAAAAAATTTTTGGGGGAAAATTTTTTCCCAATTTAATTTTTAAAAAATTTTTGGGGGAAATTTTAAAAAATTTTTAAAAAAAAAATTTAAGGCCCCTTTTTTTTTTTCAAAAAAAATTTTTTTTAAAGAAAAAAAGGGGGAAAAAAAAAGGTTTTAAAAAAGGGGGGGGCCCAAAATAAACCCGTTTTTTTTAAAAAAAAATTTTTCAAAAAGGGGGTTAAAAATTTAAGTTTCCCCCTTTTCCCCCCCCTTTTTCCCTTTTTTTCCCCCCCCCCTTTTTTTTTCCCCCTTCCCCCCTATTTGGGGGGGTAAAAAAACCTTTGGGAAAAAAAATAATTTTTTTAAAAATTTTTTTTTTTTTTTTTTTTAAAAAAAAAATTTTTTTTTCCCCCCTTTTTTTTTTGGGTTTTTTGAAATTTGCCGAAAAAAAATTTTTTGGAAAAATTTTTTTTTTAAAAAACCCCTTTTTTTATTACCAAAAAATTTTTTGGATTTTTTTAATTGTTTAAATTTTTTTTTTTTTTTAAAAATTTTCCCCCAAAAAAATTTTTTTTAATTGGCCCAAAAAAATTTTTTTTTTTTTTTTTCCCCCAAAAAAAAAAGGGGGAAAAAAATTTTTTTAAAATTTCCGAAAAATTAAAAAACCCCCTTTTTTTTTTTTTAGGGGTTTTTTTTTTTTTACTTTTTTTCAAAAAAATTTTTAAAAAAATTTTTTAAAAAAAACCAAAAACCTTTTTTATTTTTAAAAAAAAAAAAAAAAAAAAATTTTAAAAAAAAAAAGGGTTAAAAAAAAAAAAATTTGGGGAAAAAAAAAAAATTTTAAAAAAAATTTTTTTTTTTTTATTTTAAAAAATTTTTTTTTTTTTTTAAAAAAAGGGGTTTTTTTCCCTTTTTTTTTTCCTTTCCCTTTTTTTGGGGGGTTTTTCCCGGCCCCCTTTTTTTTAAAAAATTCTTTGAATTTTTTTTAAAAAAAAAAAGGGAAAAAAAAAACCCCCCCCCCCAAAAAGGGGGGAAAAAACCCCCCCCCAAAAAAAAAAAAAAGGGGGGGGTTTTTTTTTTTAAAAAAAGGGGGGAAAAAAAAACCCCTTTAAAAAAAGGGGTTTTTCCCCCCCCCGGCCCCGGGGGGGGGGAAAAGAGGTAAATTTTTTCCCCCTTTGGGTTAAAAAGGGGTAAAAAGGGGGGAAAAACCCCCCCCCCGGGGGGGGGGGGGGTTTTTTTTTAAAGGCCCTTTTTTTTTTTAACCCCCCGAAAAGGGGCCCCAATTCTCTCTGTTGGTTAAAAATCTGAAAACGATAGGTAATCTTGCGCCAAAAATGGTTTGGAAGAATCTTAAAAGAGTTTTTCTCTGTTTAAAAATTTTATCACAAAAAAATTTAAATATGTAATATAAAATTCTTAAAAAATTTTACTATGTACATATTCCATTTTTTTGTCATAAATATTTTAAATCAGAAAAATTCTTATAATTTTTCCAAATATAAATTTTCTTACATTCCCATTTTTTCGGGTTTAAATTTTTTCTGTGTACGTAAAATTAAAATGCTGAAAACATCAAAACCCTTGAGCCGAAATAATTTATAAAAATTTGAGTGAAAAAATTTGACTAAAAAATTTTATTTGAATTTTAAAATTTTTTTAAACCCTCTAAAATTTTTTTTCAGGGCTTAGGTCCTTGTACCTAAAAGCGCGAAATCATATACTTTTCACTTACGTTGGACACATTGTAGGCTGCTGCTGTTCTTTTGGGGCTGCCACTGCTGTTCTGCTCGCATTTGCTTTTTTCTTAACCCTGGGTTTAATTCTTTTGGAGTTGTTTTGCCGTACGGGAAAAAACGCAAAGCAGAGCGAGAAACCTTTAAAACGCCGAAACTAAAATTTTGCCGGGGATGCCCGCACGCAAACGGAAAAATGCCCCGCCCGCTGCCCCCAAAAACCCCGATTCTCCCTCCGGGCCCTTGCAACACATTCTCGGGCTGAAAAAGGCGGGGGAAAAAGATAAAAAACCGCATCCCCTGATTACAAAATTTTATCCCGCGTTCTTTTGTGGCCACCCACCGGGCCCTTTCGCGCGTGTTCCCCGCTGAACGAGGCTGCCCTCCGCGTACATCGCCTGCCGAGAAAAATTCGCACTCGCCTAGAAATTTCAAGGGTTCCCCGACGCCCGGGAAAAATTTCCCCAAAGTTTCCCTCGGGTTCATTTTTTCGACTTTTTTTTTTTAAACCTTCCTTCCTGATTTTTAATACTTCAAAGTAGCCCTCGAGGGGGTTAAATTTGAGATTTTTCAGGAAGAAAAAAAGTTAAGAAAAATTGGGAAAGGATGGGTAAAGAAAAAGTTGGTTTAAAGGGTTTTTTCCAAAACCCCTTTTTTTTGGGAAAATAATTAAAAAATATTTTTTTCTTATTCGTTTGATTTGATTTAAAATATTAAAACAAGAAAAAGCATCAAACCATCTTGTTTATTATATATATGCAAAACTTTACTTTTGAACAAGTTAAATTTTTTTCAGCTTGAAAAACTGTAACCCCGGTTTTTTCACAACGTTTAAAAATCCCAAAAAAATTTCGTTTCGAAACGAACAATCTTTTTCCCATCGAGAATTTCCTAAAATATATAGGAGGGAATAGTTTTCGTATTTGAATAAAAGATTTTTTTCCTGCAAGTTTTTCCCAATTTCTACCCCTTCCGCCGACTGCCCGAGGCCAATCATTTGCAGAAAAAGCTGTCTTCCGAAAAAGTTTTTTTCCCCTTTTTCCCAATTCAGAACTCCTATAATCTCGCCCTTTCGCAAAATTGCTTTTTCCCCCCAAACCCGGGGTCAAACACAAAACATTCTTAATTTTATAACTAGAGAGGGGAAAGAATTTTTTTTTTATAAAGAAAAACCCAAAAATACCCCCCAAGTCTTTTTAAAAACGAAAAACCATCAGTTTTCTAAAAAACACTCCCAAAAAAAAAAACCAAAAAATTTTTCGAAGCTAATAACATTTGGCTTTTGAAATTCACTTTGAAATAATGTGAAGGGTGATGAACGAGACAGACAAGACAGAGAAGCAACGGTAAAAACGTGACGTGTGCAAAAACCCAGGGACCCGCATTTAGCGGTATGCCATCGTATCCCCCCCAAACAAACGGGCCCGGCCATCTACGCTCAAATGACTGCTAAACCGGGCCCATACGAAACCCCCTTACACTTTAAATCCGTGCACCAATACGTAAAATGCGGATTGCTAAATCCCAATGCGGGCGTGTAGCTTCATCTCGCGGTACAAAATTATTCCGGGAGTTTGAAAATCGCCAAAGGGTTCGCCTAGCAAACAGAAAAAATAGACTCAGACCCCTTGGGAAGATTTTTCCCTTTTTAATTAAACTTCATCCCAACGCACATTTTTCAAACTCTAAATATAATATATTTAAAAAAACAAAAATTAAATCCGTCTGCGCTGTCTTTTTAAACTTCGACGTCAGTCGCACATCTCGTTCGCGCAAGATAACAAATTCCAAACCCCCGCCATTTTCCCGTTTGGGTAAAAAACGGGGTGGATACAAAGGGGGGCGGGCGACAAATTGAAGAGGGCCCGGGAGCGCGCTTTTGGGGAAGAAAATTTCCGAATTTCAATTATTCCAAATGTAGATAAAAACCCCCGCCAACGGGGAAAAGGGGAAAACCCCGCGAATGAAATGCAAACACTAATAAAGGCGATAGGGTAACGGGAGCGAAAAACAAAGGTAGAGCTGAGCCCTTTAAGAAAACGAAGGAAAAAATGCCACGGCCCCCTTTCCCGATATGGCCGTAAGTTTTAAACTCTTCGTGAGCAAAAAGCAATTACAGCTAAAAATTTGGCCGCGAAGGGATCACCACTTTTTCCCTCTTATAATTGAATCCCCCGGGCTTTTTGGGTCCAATCTTTCTCGCGTGTTTTTATGTGCACAGATAATTATAATTTTTTTTCGGGTGGAAAAAAAAAAAAAACTCCGGGGATAAAAGCTCGTACGTAAAAATCGACTAAAAAAGGCGACTCGATTTTTTGGCTATTTTATCGGGCAGCTATCACGTTTTGCAATCTATTCGTTTCCCCCTCTTACCTTTTTCATTTTATGGGCGGACGACAAAACCAGAATTGTATTTTTCAATAACAAACCCAACCTTTAAATTAATCCCCGGAAACGGTAAAATCTTTCGCGATCTCATTTCTTCTCGCCCTGCTCGCAAAAATCTGATTTTAAATTAAGGGAAACGTTTTTAAATTTTATCGTACGAAAACGTGGTCATTTTTTGCTTTCGTCATACTTTTAATAGAAGACAATTAATCTTGGTTTTTTTTTTTGGGATATTTACTCGTGCAAAAAATTCGTTAAAACAAAAAAATAGTTTTTATTAATATTTTTTCAATTGTCAAATACGAAGAATTCCCAAAAATCCAGGCTTTTCCGACCCTCGCCCAAACAACATTGTAGACCTCATAGATTTTCATTGAGGTGAAAACGGGGAAATTTAAATGCGACAAGGAAAAAGGGAAGAAGGGAAAAAATGGCGATGACGGGAGAAAACCAAAAGGAGTTTCCAAAAGGGGGAAAACAGGAAATGTTAAGTCTTCTCGATCAAAGCGAGTCCTGCAGGTTTTTCCTTTTCCGAGGGGTTTTTTCTCCTTTTTAAACTCCCCTTTTGTCTTTTTACAAATTTTTTTTTGTTCGCCCCCATCTCATCACACTCCTAGCTTTTTTTTTCATGAAAAGTTACAAAAGGGCCCCTTCCGGGGCTGAGACACCCCTAAATATAAACCCAAGGTTTTCCCAAACCAGGACCGTCCCTCCTTTTCCCTTCGGGTAAAAGGGAAAAGCTCTCTCTTTGAAGAGAAGAGAGAGAGAAGACACGAGCGCACGCAATAGTAAAACCGGATCGAGATCGCTCGAGCAGAAGACCAACAGGCTGGACGGCCCAACCCAGGCCGATAAAAAACTAGGCCAGTCCGCCACGGCCCACACGGGTTTAAAAAAATAGACTAAAAGGGGAAAACCCCCCTGGAAACCCCCAGGGGCATCGGGGAGATTGGTTGGCATCCTCCGGGGCACAGGGTCCCCAAATTACTTTCCCCCGGCCCAAATTTTAATTGGCATCCCCAAAAGAGTGGTTCTCCCGGGAAAGGGAAACAAATTTTAATGATTAAAGAAACCCTTGTCAGAGGGAACGCGATGTAAATCTAATAAGAAATTTTTCACGTTTTGTTGGGGGTTTAAAAAAAGATTGTTCATTTAAATTTTAAAAGTGCGGTATAAAAATTATCGTTAGATTTTTTTTCGTAAAAATTTTGCCTACTAGATCAAACATTAAATTTAAAAACACAGAAATGTGGGTTGCTTTT
>NW_028189568.1:0-7500 GCF_048542155.1 Nylanderia fulva
AACCTGGAGTAGATAACCCCTGGGTTGCTGCCATAATTGCAAATGAAAAAATAGAGGCTTTTCATTTAACACACTTTGACACTCCTCATATAATGTGCTTCCAAGTTGTGACGACCCGATTAGCCGTCACTAGTCGCCCGCGCTCGTGTAAACGGCCCCTTTCGGGGCCACCACACGAATACGTTGGAAATCCGCCTTTTCGCCCCCACCCGTCACTCGACCCCCTCCAAGCTAGTCTTAGAGTGGGGTGGCCGACGGGTATAAAGAGCGGCGCAGCCGAGACTTCGTGACCAGTCCCGTCCTGGTCCCTCGAGCGTACTCAGGGATCACTCCTCAACTCCCACACTCCAAAGCACCCCGGCCGACGAGCGTTCTCGTCGTGCAGGCCGAGCGTCCTCGGTCACCGGGTCCTGTCCGTAAATCACCCCGGCCGACGAGCGTTCTCGTTGTGCAGGCCGAGCGTTCTCGGTCACCGGGTCCTGTCCGTAACTCACCCCGGCCGACGAGCGTTCTCGTCGTGCAGGCCGAGCGTTCTCGGTCACCGGGTCCTGTCCGTAACTCACCCCGGCCGACGAGCGTTCTCGTCGTGCAGGCCGAGCGTCCTCGGTCACCGGGTCCTGTCCGTAAATCACCCCGGCCGACGAGCGTTCTCGTCGTGCAGGCCGAGCGTTCTCGGTCACCGGGTCCTGTCCGTAAATCACCCCGGCCGACGAGCGTTCTCGTCGTGCAGGCCGAGCGTCCTCGGTCACCGGGTCCTGTCCGTAAATCACCCCGGCCGACGAGCGTTCTCGTCGTGCAGGCCGAGCGTCCTCGGTCACCGGGTCCTACCTGAAAGTCACCGGCGCCCGACGGAGCTCGCCCTTCTCAGGGCGCCCGTACGCGTGTCCGCGTTGGAAACTCTAGCAATAAGTCGTGTCCGCGTCCGTATAATCTGGTCGCGTCTCGTCCGTAATATTTCTATCCGTCAATCCTAGCAATAAGTCGTGTCCGCGTCCGTATAATCTGGTCGCGTCTCGTCCGTAATATTTCTATCTGTCAATCCTAGCAATAAGTCGTGTACGCGTCTGTATCATCTGGTCGCGTTTCGTCCGATTATACTGTGCTGTGTATAATGGTTTGAATCACGGGAGAACCACAGGAAGGTGGCCCCGAATAAACTCTACTTTTACCAGAGCAACCGTGTGTCATTGTAAATCTGAGTCTCCCCTCTTCCCGAATCCTGGCACCGACGAGCCGATCCGTGGCGTCGGGAAAGGTGCTTCGTTACATGGCGCCCGAACAGGGACCTGACTCGACCGTCTGAGACTCCGGTTTGCAATCCACATGCTTGGGTGGATCTACCGCCTAGATAAAGAGGAAGCCGTCCGATACCTCGCCACCCGCGATCTAGACCCAGAAGGGAGATTAATCGACCTCCGCCGCCGCATAAGAGACCACGTAATGGCCAATCAGCCAAACACCGGAGCGGCCGAAACGCTCCACGCACCGCTTAGCCGCGAAGAACGTTACCGGAGTGCACGCGGAACCCCCGAACCACCAGAAGCCGACCCGGCTAAGGCCCTCAACCAGATACGCAAATGGGGATGCCATTTTGATGGTAAGGACCCCCTCGCTTTCCTCGAGCATCTGGAGGAACTCAGTGTGGCCTATGGTCTGGAAGACCACAATCTTCTCACCGGTCTGTCCGAGCTGTTAAAGGGCGACGCCCTTCTGTGGTGGCGAAACACCAGAGAACAGTGGTCCACATGGGCCGGGTTCCGAAAGGATTTCTTGGCCCAGTATCTATCACCCGGGTACAAACGACAATTACGACGGGAAATACAAGGCCGGCGACAGAAGCCAGGAGAGGCGTTTACGCGATACGCTACCGCCGTACAGACAATGATGCGTCGGGCTGGCGGCTACACTAGCCAGGAACGGCTCGAGCAATTATACGAAAACGCCGACCCGGAACTCCAGCTATACGTTCGATTGGACGAACTGCACTCCGTTTCCGCGCTATGCAGTCGTGCCGCCGAGTGGGAGGAAATCCACCGGCGTCGCCAAGAACAACGCCGCGAAACATTACGGTCCACCGAGGCGAATCTTGCCGCCACTACCTATGACCGTGCGAGTTGCTGTTGGCGATGCAAACCGCGAGGGCACACACGACTCGACTGTCGCCGCCCAGCACGGAAGTTCTGCTCGCAGTGCGGGAAGGATGGCGTCCTAACGCGAGACTGCCACCCTCCGACGGAAAACGACCGGCGGGTCGGAAACGAGGCGGCCATCGTCCGACCCGCGTCCAGATAGAGTACACACCGCGGCCGCATTTACCAGTCCAGATTCACCGATTCAACACCTGGGCACTTCTCGATTCCGGATCCGAAGTGTCGTTTGTGAACGCCGCCATGGCCAAACGCTTGTCTGATCGCGGCCTCCAGATCCAGCCGTCCGAAGAACCGGTCAACTTAGCCGACGGCTCCAAGGCACCCACCTCCGGTTCGATCCGCTTCGCCATCCGAGTCGGCCCTCGCTCTGTCCGCCACCGCTTCCAGGTCCTGGATAACCTCAGCAGCGAGGTACTAATCGGAGTCGACCTATGGGCTCGGTTACGCATTACGCTGCCGCCTCCCCCATCCAACCGACCAGGGAGGACGGCTCCGGCCCAGGTGGCGTCTGTCTACGGCAAACTGTCCGCCGGAATCTCCCCACGCTCACCAGAGGAAGACCAGCGTTTCCGGCAGTTCTTGGATACCGAACTCCGGTTATTTGAGTCCGTGCAGGGGCCCACCGATCGCACCAAACACCAGATCAGATTGCGGCCTGGAGCCCCAATAAAGCAGAGATACCGACCCCGTAATCCGGCCATGCAGGCCGTCATTGATAGCGAGGTGAATAAAATGTTGGAAGCCGGAGTGATCGAACCGTCCAACAGCGCCTGGAGTTCCCCCGTAGTCCTCGTCAAGAAGAAGGATGGAGGACACCGATTTTGTATCGATTTCCGCAAGTTGAATCAAGCCTCCGACAAAGATGCCTACCCACTGCCGCACATCCTCGCTACCCTCGATAAGCTCCGAGGGGCCCAGTACCTTTCAACACTAGACTTAAAGGACGGATATTGGCAGGTGCCACTAGATCCGGTCAGCCGTCCAGCCACCGCCTTTACAATTCCTGGGCGAGGACTCTACCAATTTAAAGTCATGCCTTTTGGGTTACATTCGGCACCGGCCACGTTCCAGCGGTTGCTGGATAGTGTCCTCGGCCCGGAACTCGAGCCACACGTATTGGTCTACCTCGACGACATCATCGTAGTCAGCTCGTCACTGGAGACCCATATGGAACATTTGGCCGAGGTCTTCAGACGGTTGAGACAAGCGCGCCTCCGCCTTAACCCACAGAAGTGCCACTTCTGTTGCAGCCGTCTCAAATATTTGGGGCATATAGTGGACAAAGACGGCATTCGAACTGACCCAGACAAGGTCAGCGCGGTAGCCGCGTGGACGACCCCGACAACCGTACGTCAAGTGCGCCAATTCCTCGGCGTCGCCTCCTGGTACCGCCGTTTTGTACCAGACTTCTCCACCACCGCCGCACCGTTGACACGCTTGACCCAAAAAAGAGCACGTTTTGCGTGGGGACCAGAAGAAGAAAAGGCTTTCGACGAGCTGAAGCGGGCGCTCACCACCGCACCAGTTCTTGCTTGTCCCGATTTCAGCCGACCATTCACCCTCCAGACCGACGCCAGCACGTGTGGGCTCGGTGCCGTGCTCACCCAAGAACTATCCGAAGGCGAACGCGTCATTGCCTACGCCAGCCGTACACTAAATAGCGCAGAAAGGAACTACAGCGCTACAGAGCTAGAATGTCTGGCGGTAGTGTGGGGAATCCGTCGAATGCGCGACTATCTGGAGGGTTATCACTTCACGGTTGTCACCGATCACCAGTCGCTTCGATGGCTGCAGAGACTGGAAGCTCCCACCGGTCGCCTAGGGAGATGGGTATTCGAGCTTCAGCAGTACGACTATGACATCCGGTATCGTAAAGGAAAACTGAACATCGTGGCCGACGCTCTCTCTCGTCAACCCGAGGCCTGTGTCATACAAGCCGCTCCAGACTGTCAATGGTACCGCCGCCTTTATCACCAGGTACAACAACACCCGGCCGAACATGCGGACTACCGCATCCAGAACCGACAGTTGCATCGACACATCCTGCATGATCTCAACTTCCACGACTCGCCAAGCGAGGAGCAATGGAAACAGTGCGTCCCGAAACCCCAGCGCGCGGAAATACTGCACCGACTGCATGACGACCCGACCGCCGGACACTTTGGCATTGCGAAGACCATCGCACGAGTAGCGCGCTTATATTATTGGCCAGGAATGTTCCGCGACGTCACTCGATACGTCCGTGACTGCCGAAACTGCGCCACCCACAAGGCCGCACAAACCTTGCCGGCCGGGAAACTTCGAGCCACCAACGTCACGCACCCGTGGCAACAGGTCTCCATTGATCTGGTCGGACCATTGCCACGATCGACCAGTGGCCATACCTGGCTGCTGACCATGCAGGATCGATTCTCCAAATGGATAGAGATGACGCCGCTCCGCCAAGCCACCGCCGCCAACGTCACACGAGAAGTAGCTGGACGTATTATATATCGTCACGGCTGCCCGGACACCATCGTCTCTGATAACGGGACTCAGTTGAGATCGCACCAGCTCGAGGGATTACTACGATCCTTCGGGATCAAGCATAGAACCGCCCCCGCCTACGCACCGCAGTGCAACCCGGTCGAGCGAGCCAACCGCACCATAAAGACCATGGTGGCGCAATATGTGGAAGGCCGACATCGCCGTTGGGATGAACACATTCCCCAGCTCCAGTTCGCTTTCAATACCGCACGACAAGAATCCACGGGATACACCCCGGCCTTTCTGATGTACGGCCGGGAGTTACAATCACCGCATCCCGACGACCGCCGCCCGGCAACGACCAGCAACGCTCCTGAAACAGTTCGACGTCGACTCGAAGACGCCTACGAAATTGTCAGAATCAACCTGGCCCGCGCCTTCCAACATCAACAGCGAAACTACGATTTACGTCGACGCGACTGGCGTCCACAAGTTGGAGACCGAGTATGGAAAAAGGAGCACCCGTTATCGAACAAAGAGCGCGGCTTTAATGCCAAACTAGCACCAAGATTTGGTGGCCCGTTGACGATCAGACGCATCATCTCCCCCGTCATCGTGGACCTGAAGGACGACCGAGGTCGATGGCATCGGCACGTCCACGTGAGGGACTTGAAATCCGCCTCCGAACCGCGTCCTGCGACCGAACCCTAGTCCGATACCCGAGCAACGCGCGCCGATTAACGCCGCCGGTCAACCGTTAGGCATGTTCGCGGTTTCGAATCAAAATACGTGGAGCGGCACTCTTCATGGTCCGCGTCTTGTCGAAAATCTTTGGCCGAATACCGGGAACGACATTCTTCATGGTCCGCGCTTTGCCACCCGGTCCCGAACCGAGAGCGGCACTCTTCATGGTCCGCGCTTTGCCACCCGGTCCCGCACCGGGAGCGGCACTCTTCATGGTCCGCGTCCAGATCACCGAGGGGTATAAAGAACGGGCACCCTTGGGTCGGAACTCATCCCGTCACGATGGAAACACCAAACGAAGAAGCAAACCAGCGCTCAAAAAAAAATCCGTCCGTTTCCGGACGAAATCTGCCCGTTTCCGGGCAAACCACCCGGCCAGTACCGGGAATAGGGACCCGCATCCAGCGGTCCGACGCCGAGCAGCGACGTCGGAACTTGGTGCTTTTGGAGGCCCCTCCGCCTCCCCCGGGCAGACGCCGACCTATCCCGGTGAACACCCGGCATCGACGACCACCGGTCCTCTCCGACTCCCCGGCCTCCACCGTCGCCGGCGTCACCAGGCCCACGACGACACCGGCCAGCGCACGCCAGCCCGCTCGACCATCCGCGAACCGATCGGTTCCCTCAACCGGCACCCGCCGACACACGCCATCCGCTGTCGCACCGCCAGCCACCACACGCCAGTCAGCGACGCCTGACGAAGCGGACCAGCCAGCGCATCGCGCCAACACAGGCCAACAGGTGCGATCCCTTGTCGCGCCACCAGCCAGGGAGCCACCCCAACCGGCACCACGCCGACCTCCAACCGGCCAGGCCCCACCAGTGCCAGCACCACTCCCGGGACCGCCACGACCCATCCAGGTCACTCTGGGGGATGGCCAAACCGTCGACATACCGTACCACGCCGCCACCATCTCACGGCGGTATAAGGTACGCACCCCGACGGGCCGGTGGATCATCAGATTCGACCGACGAGGAAGACCACGAACGATCCGTCGAATAGCCACCCCCCCCTAGAAAAGGAGGGTGATGTGACGACCCGATTAGCCGTCACTAGTCGCCCGCGCTCGTGTAAACGGCCCCTTTCGGGGCCACCACACGAATACGTTGGAAATCCGCCTTTTCGCCCCCACCCGTCACTCGACCCCCTCCAAGCTAGTCTTAGAGTGGGGTGGCCGACGGGTATAAAGAGCGGCGCAGCCGAGACTTCGTGACCAGTCCCGTCCTGGTCCCTCGAGCGTACTCAGGGATCACTCCTCAACTCCCACACTCCAAAGCACCCCGGCCGACGAGCGTTCTCGTCGTGCAGGCCGAGCGTCCTCGGTCACCGGGTCCTGTCCGTAAATCACCCCGGCCGACGAGCGTTCTCGTTGTGCAGGCCGAGCGTTCTCGGTCACCGGGTCCTGTCCGTAACTCACCCCGGCCGACGAGCGTTCTCGTCGTGCAGGCCGAGCGTTCTCGGTCACCGGGTCCTGTCCGTAACTCACCCCGGCCGACGAGCGTTCTCGTCGTGCAGGCCGAGCGTCCTCGGTCACCGGGTCCTGTCCGTAAATCACCCCGGCCGACGAGCGTTCTCGTCGTGCAGGCCGAGCGTTCTCGGTCACCGGGTCCTGTCCGTAAATCACCCCGGCCGACGAGCGTTCTCGTCGTGCAGGCCGAGCGTCCTCGGTCACCGGGTCCTGTCCGTAAATCACCCCGGCCGACGAGCGTTCTCGTCGTGCAGGCCGAGCGTCCTCGGTCACCGGGTCCTACCTGAAAGTCACCGGCGCCCGACGGAGCTCGCCCTTCTCAGGGCGCCCGTACGCGTGTCCGCGTTGGAAACTCTAGCAATAAGTCGTGTCCGCGTCCGTATAATCTGGTCGCGTCTCGTCCGTAATATTTCTATCCGTCAATCCTAGCAATAAGTCGTGTCCGCGTCCGTATAATCTGGTCGCGTCTCGTCCGTAATATTTCTATCTGTCAATCCTAGCAATAAGTCGTGTACGCGTCTGTATCATCTGGTCGCGTTTCGTCCGATTATACTGTGCTGTGTATAATGGTTTGAATCACGGGAGAACCACAGGAAGGTGGCCCCGAATAAACTCTACTTTTACCAGAGCAACCGTGTGTCATTGTAAATCTGAGTCTCCCCTCTTCCCGA
>NW_028189568.1:12500-18790 GCF_048542155.1 Nylanderia fulva
AGCCGGGAATTAGCAGATATCGTAATAATCGTGTCGCGCGGTCGTGCGGAGCGTCGAAAAGTACGAAACCTTTGTCCGAAACGTATTTCCGTATCATAGCATTATCTCCTCGTAGCGGCGCTACTCGCCGTCAAGTGCCCCGGAGGTACCGCCGGCGGGCGACGGACTTGGTGAAATCATTCGGTCGTCCGGAGGTGTCGCCCGTCCCGGAGGTGCCGTCCGTCCCCTAGTTGACGCCGGCCGTTATGTGGTGCCGCACGTATAATCACGCCCGTAACGAGCCGTCTCGGTTGCCGCGCGCGTGATTTCGCATTGGGCGAGTGTTCCGTACCGTAATCGCGGTCACCGCAGCTTGCGTGTTGCGTATCATCCGTAATAATTCGAAATATATGTCTCCGACACGTGGGTTTGAGAGACACGTTTCGAGTTAGTAATCGGACAGCGCCCTCATGTCGAGCGAGCGCCGAATAGTAAGTAACTTTCGTCCGAAACGTTTTTACGTAGCTCTCCTCGTTGCGGCGCCGTAAATCGTCGTTAAGTGTTCCGGAGGTACCGCCGGCGGTCGTCTGACTTCGAGAGATCATTCGGTCGTCCGGAGGTGCCGCCCGTCCCGGAGGTGTCGCTGGTCGGCCGTGGTTCCCGGAGTTGTCGCCCGGCCCGGAGGTGTCGCCGGTCGGCCGTGGTTCCCGGAGGTGTCGCCCAGCCCGGAGGTGCCGCCGGTCGGCCGTGGTTCCCGGAGGTGTCGCCCGGCCCGGAGGTGCCGCCCGGCCCGGAGGTGCCGCCGGTCGGCCGTGGTTCCCGGAGGTGTCGCCCGGCCCGGAGGTGTCGCCGGTCGGCCGTGGTTCCCGGAGGTGTCGCCCGGCCCGGAGGTGCCGCCCGACCCGGAGGTGCCGCCCGGCCCGGAGGTGCCGCCCGGCCCGGAGGTATCGTCGGTGCTTATACTTTATTGTCCCGGCATTTCGTTTGTTTCCTTCTTAATTAATGCTAATTATCGTTGTTTGACATTCGCCATACGGCTATCGTGATAATATTTTATCGTACAATAGGACTTTTCGATCGTTCGCTCTCCGCGACTATGTCTCGATTGAACGCGCCTTTCGGCGCTCGCGCTCGCATACGGCCGTGCGTAGGACCGTGCGTCGCCGACCGCCTGGCCGGCCGGTTGGGTACTATCAAGAGACACGGTAGTGTCTCGCGACCAGTTAAGGGCGTAGCCGAGACACCGTGTATCTTAACGCGAGTCGGACATTTGAGTCTTTATAATATTTCGAATTCTCAATAACGGCTGAAGCAATCAAGTTTATACCTGACTTAATCGATAGATTGAGTTTGAATTATATAATAAAAGTGTCTTTATTTCTGCTCTACGTGATTTGTAAGCAGAGATATATAATTGCAAAGTCGAAATATGAAAAATTTCTTTTAAGAAACGTCCCCGTCATCATTATTATCATCGACCACGCAAACATAGTAGTATCGTGCTACACGTATTCACACGTATACAACACATGCGCACACATATATCACACGTACACAACACATGAATAGATGCATGTATTGGAAATGTCCATCTCGCACGTTTTACAACAGACGGCGATAGTTGCCCTCCGCTATATTGACAGCGTGCGGGGTTAGATATTTTCAATTTTCAATTTCAATTTTTACATTCAATTTTAATGTTATTATTTGCAAATTTATTGTCATAATAATTTATGTGCAAGTTTACAGTCTGTGATACAAAATCAGATATTTTGCTATTATTTCAATAATATTTCAATTATATAAATTATAAATGCCTATGTATGAGTGTGCATATATTTTTAATAATTTTCTTAATTAGCTTCTATATTTTTTTCAGTTGTACATCAAGCAGGTAGCATTATCAGCTCACTTGTGAGCATGGGTTGGGCAATGGCTAGTTATCATCGCAGCATTTGATTAGCTTAACAAGATAAATCTAATATCAGTGCTATAGGAACTATTTTACAATTTTTCTGGCATTTTCTTATTGCAGGTACATATATATCCAATAATTAATATACAAAATTAAATATTATTCATCACACACTTTGTATCAAAATAATATATTTTTTAAAATTTATTTAATCATTTTTATCATTGTGATTGTAGTGGCAAGGATCTTATTGCTCAGTGTCATTGCAAGCATCTGGCCTGTATATACCATAATATATTGCGTAATACATTGGCTAAGTATGACAATATAGATTTTGATAGATTCCCATGGAATATTGGAATTTTGTCGGACTTACAGTCATCCACCACATATGCAGCCTACAATTAAAGAACGCATTTATTCCATATGATTTGCTTCCGTTATTGGAATATTTAAAATAAAAATTTTATTAATAAATTTCGATGAAATAATTTATAAGAGGTTGAAGAAACTATGAAACAAATTCAGTCTCATAAAAGGGTAGTTGGAACAATAGTGGTGAATGCAGAAGGTATTACATGAGATCATTGACATGATTTACTTGTAGTTGTAAACAAAAATTTATAAAATTATATTTGTTTTAGGTATTCCTATAAAGTCAACATTAGATAATACGACAACAGTTCAATACGCAGGTTTGATAAGTCAATTGTCAGATAAAGCTCGTTCTGTCGTACGTGACTTGAATCCAACAAATGATTTAACTTTCTTGCGCATACGTAGCAAAAAACATAAAATTATGATGGCACCAGATAAAGAATTCATATTAATAGTAGTACAAAATCCAGTTGATTGATATTTAAAAGAAACAAAAATATATTTCAAAGTTAAGATTTATTTTTTTGGTTGTTAATTTAATCTGTATGCTACATTGGATGTTAATATCTATTCAATTAAATAAAGAAAAATAAAAGAATAAAGCTTAAAAATTATACAAAATGCAGTATTTAATTACTAATTTAACAAATTATGAACTTTTAGAGTTTTTAAATAGTGCTTTCTTCTTTGGTAACAATATTATATTTTTAAGTTTGATAATTATGAAAATATGTATATATAGTAATTCATGGCATGTTTATTTTTGTATTTAATACAATTATAAATGTACATTTCTCATCAATAAAATATCACAGTATCTTTTTTATAATTTAATTTTAATATTGAGATTGTTTTTATTCAGTGGAAAAAAAAATGTGTAGTTGGTCCCTATTAATTATACATACATATAAGAGTGTCGCACAAATAATTCTATGCAGTCTTTTTAAGATAATATAAAAATACTTATAAATATAATCAATTAAAATACATATAATCAAAATTGTATGTATTAAAATTCAATAGCATATAAAAAAGATTTTTTAAAATTATATATATATAATAAAAATCCAACATTTTATATATATATATATATATATATATATATAAATATATATTTATTTATTGTATATCATAAATATATATTTATTTATTTATATTTACCTATCTTTTTTTTATATATATGGTAGAAATACAATGTATGAGTTATTTTATTTTGCAAAATTTTTGAAAGTTAAACTATTAATTACAATGAAATTATTTCATATAATACCGAGATTCTTTTCATAATAAAGATTAAGAGAGAGTTAGATTTTATCATAAGATTTATAAAAGTCATAAGATAAGGTTAATTGCATATTGTATAGTTTATCTCTCATTTTTTAAAGTAAATAAATATCAAAGTTACATTGCTTGAACTGGTGCGTTTGAAGTATGTTGTCTTTTTGAGGGATGCAAGACAATATAGTACAAAAGCATTGCTGTAATTCCCAAGAAAAAGGAAATGATACAAATAATAAAGATTATATTAAAGTACTAAGCCTCTTTAACTGCAGGAGGACAAGCATATTGCCATAATAAATTTGCTGCAATATTTTCAAAAAAGCAGATAACATAGAAAGATAGATGTTTTCAAAATGTTTTGCTATCTACAGCATTGAGATATATAAAAATGTGCACTATGCCAATAACAGAAGCAAATAATATGGAATAAATGCGTTCTTTAATTGTAGGCTGCATATGTGGTGGATGACTGCAAGTCCGACAAAATTCCAATATTCCATGGGAATCTATCAAAATCCATATTGTCATACTTAGCCAATGTATTACACAATATATTATGGTATATACAGGCCAGATGCTTGCAATGACACTGAGCAATAAAATCCTTGCCACTACAATCACAATGATAAAAATGATTAAATAAATTTAAAATAAATTTTTAAAAATATATTATTTTGATACAAATTGTGTAATGAATAATATTTAATTTTGTATATTAATTATTGGATATATATGTACCTAAAATAAGAAAATGCCAGAAAAATTGAATTTGCTTATTTATTTAAAGATGCTTATCATATACAAAAATCAATGATATAATCTCTAAAAACTCACCTTTAAAAAAAGGTAAAAAAAGGCGACCAGTTAAGGGCACGCCATTAACAAAAATTATCCATTGCAAACCCATGTACAATAGAATTGTATGAAAAATTATCGATTATAAACCCATGTACAATCGTAACAAAAGTAATGAAATAAAAAAAAAATTGCGCCAAGTGAAAGTAGAAACTTGTACCAGTGGAAAATTAAAGTTGCAGACATATATAGAGTCGTATAATGAATCAATAAAAATTTAAATTTGCAAATGTAGAATTGTACCATAAAAAAACTTATCTTTTAAAAAAAAAGATAAACAAGATGCCAAGTCCATGCGCCATGTGAAAAAGTGTTAAACAAAAAAGTATTTTTAAGTAAAAAAATCTATCAATTGACAAAAATTTATGTTCTAAAATTAATATCTCTACAAAAAGTAATGTCCAATTATTGCGCGAATAAATAAACATTTTTATAAAAAATTAAAATTTAAAAACTTATGCAAATTTAAAATTAATATAAAATAAAAAGAAATAAAAAAATTTTAGTTAAAAAAACTGGGCGCGCTGCAATGAGTTTAAAAGTAACAATTTAATTTTAATATCATTAGAATATTATTTAGCAGCGCGCCCAGTTTTTTAACTAAAATTTTTTTATTTCTTTTTATTTTATATTAATTTTAAATTTGCATAAGTTTTTAAATTTTAATTTTTTATAAAAATGTTTATTTATTCGCGCAATAATTGGACATTACTTTTTGTAGAGATATTAATTTTAGAACATAAATTTTTGTCAATTGATAGATTTTTTTACTTAAAAATACTTTTTTGTTTAACAATTTTCACATGGCGCATGGACTTGGCATCTTGTTTATCTTTTTTTTTAAAAGATAAGTTTTTTTATGGTACAATTCTACATTTGCAAATTTAAATTTTTATTGATTCATTATACGACTCTATATATGTCTGCAACTTTAATTTTCCACTGGTACAAGTTTCTACTTTCACTTGGCGCAATTCTTTTTTATTTCATTACTTTTGTTACGATTGTACATGGGTTTATAATCGATAATTTTTCATACAATTCTATTGTACATGGGTTTGCAATGGATAATTTTTGTTAATGGCGTGCCCTTAACTGGTCGCCTTCTTTACCTTTTTTTAATAAGAGATACGTCGCGCTCGGCGCGTCGAACGAGTCGAGCGAGTCCGGACGAGTCGTAAACGTACTTTCTCGAGTCTCTCGCCACTCCGGCGTGTTTCGACCGCTCTCCGTACCGTCGCCGACCGCTTGGCCGGTCGGTTGGGTACTATAAGAGGGTAGGAGAAATTAATATTGTACGTGTCGCGCTCTCGACGTTGACAAACGAAGAATCGCCCGAACGGGTCGAGAACGGATTTTGTCGAGTCGCGACTCTGACACGGAGAGAACATTTATATAAAATGTTTGATTTGGAAACCACGAATATATAAAATAATATACGATCGTCGCAGAACGCGCCGCCGCCAAGTCTTCTCATGCTTGGAGGTTGCGTGTCTCGCGAGAACGTACGTTCGACTCTCGCGTCGTCTCGTATTCCTCTTCGCCGGGGATTACGGTGCGGCTCTTCTCGTTCGTCGCCGAACGCGCGCAAAATTAACGCACACTTATTTATTACGAGCACAGCATTGCCACGAGTCGGTGTCGCAAGACCGAATGGCTCTTATGTGGCGCGCACGCCTCTAGTGTGTTGGCCGCGCGGTTCCCTCTCGTTTCGTACGCAGCAGCGGAATCGTCGCGCTTACCGAGCATCTACTCCACGGATACGAGTTTGCGGGAAGAGTTGCTTCTTCCCGCTCGCTTTGTACGCCGTAGCGAAATCTTATTGCTGGTCGTGTGCGGTTAAACGCGTACGAACCAGACAGAACAGTCCTCGACGTCTAAG